>NC_068994.1:56506954-56510233 GCF_001194135.2 Octopus bimaculoides | reverse complement strand
ATATATATACATATATATATAACGTATGTATATATTTCTGAGTATACATTGAAATATATATGTACGGGTGTACTTGTATGCATTTGTGTATATGTATGTACGTGTATACGCTAATATATAGATGTACATATATGTATGCGCGCGCGCGCGCGCGTGTGTGTGTGTGTGTGTGTTGGGTGTATGTATATAGTGAGAAATAAACAGGTAGGCCAACAGGCAAACGTACGCACATGCATACATACATACATACATACGTACATACAAATATACATATAGACAGACAGACACAGACAGACAGACACGAATTTAGCTCTAATTACTTTTTCTGAAGCAAGAGAAAGAAAATGCCCCGTTTACCAATCACCTCCACCGACCCCACTAACAACAAAGTCCTTAATATCTTAAATGATTGCTGCACCAGTAGACATACACCGCAGCTCCCCGTCACCAACAGCATCAGGTAACGCCAGACCCTGTTAATAAACGATAAAACTGTTAACTCGTTTCTTATTAGATCGGCTCACAATTCCAGTTTTGTAGCAAGAAGCAACGTGATGAAGAATCGTCGAAGTATTGATAAAGTTTTATAAGATTCCTGGCCATAAAATCTTATCAGCTGATTTATATACCAATTCTTTCAAGCGTGAAATAGTTTCTATAACTTGATTTGCCGACTCGATAAATAAATTTAAAATGTAAATAAATATAATACAAGACAAGTGATTATGTCCCCTTTTCTCTCAACCTCTCTCTTTCGCTCTCTCTCCAATCTCTCCATCTCTTCCTCTCTGTCTGTCTCTCTCTATGTCTCTCTCTATCTCTCTATCTCTGTGTCTCTTTCCTTTTCTCTCGCTCTCTCTCTAGCCTCGTTCTCGCTAGATTGTGAATTTACTTAATCAGATGACAACGGGATTTCAAAGTCGTTAGAGTGTTAAGTGATAATGATGCCACCGGTGGTTAAGTGGTAGAGACGGTGGTGGGGGAGGCGCTGCTGCTACTGCTGCTGGTGGCGGTGGTGGGGGAGGTTGTGATGGTGGTATTAGCTGTGGTGACGGTGGGAGGAGTTGGTGAGGGTGATTGTGATGAGGATGGCGAGGGTTTGTGCCTGTGGTGGTAGTTAGTGGTGACACTGATGGTGGCAGAGATAGGGGAAACGATGGCAGTGATGCTGATTGTGGTGCCGGAGATGGTGTTGATGATGTTAGCTATGGTTGTGCCGGTAGTGGTGATAGTAGCGGTGGTGGCAGCAGTGGTAATGCATGCTGTGGTTGGCAGAGTTAGCTACGGTAGTCGCAGCAGTGGTGATGAGGCCATGTTGGCGACTGTACTATGGCGGCCATCGTCATCGTGTAAGTGTGTCGTTAATGGTATTATGGAATGGTTGTGATGACAGTAAATAACATTTATCCATAATGCTAATGACAATAATAGTGTTGTTAATGGTATACTGTGGAGGCGCAATGGCCCAGTGGTTAGGGCAGCGGACTCGCGGTCATAGGATCGCGGTTTCGATTCCCAGACCGGGCGTTGTGAGTGTTTATTGAGCGAAAACACTTAAAAGCTCCACGAGGCTCCGACAGAGGTTGGTGGCGAACCCTGCTGTCTTCTTTCATCACAACTTTCTCTCACTCTTACTTCCTGTTTCTATTGTGGCTGTAATTCAAAGGGTCAGCCTTGTCACATTGTGTCAAATGGATAGACACCAGTCATTTAAAAAAAAAAAGAAAAAAAAATGAAACTAGTACTCATTCTATCAGTCTCTTTTGCTGAACCGCTAAGTTACGGTGATGTGATCGTGTCAACATCGGTTGTCAAGCAGTGATGAGTGACACACACACACACACACACACACACACACACACACACACACACACACACGCACGTACACACGCATATATATGACGGAGTTCTTTCAGTTTTCGTTTACCAAATCTACTTTCAAGGTTATATCGCATGCCCAGTATTCCACCCAGCGGGACTGAACTCAGGACCACGTAGATGGGAAGCAAGCATCTTACCACACAGTCACGCATGCGTCCAGTATCAACAAATATCTCACTAACATGCAGTTTTGCACTGGTAGCTGTTTGCTGTTTTAGGGGCCGATGCCCACATAGTCACCAGACACAGACACCCGACCTCTCACATATCCGACCCTTGACTCAAGGGAACACCCAGGGTGAGGCAGTGGTTGGCTGGCCATACACTTCCTTAAACGTGACAAACCTTCAGCAAAGGGATTGCTCGACCCTCAAGTCTTTGGTAAGACATTGGGGAAAAAACTTCCTTCACCCAGAGTGTTGTTGTTTTTGTTTTTTTTAACCTCCTTACATGCACCTATGTACAAATATTTATACAGAACATCAAACTGCATCAATCTCTCACCTGTGTCTTGAAAGGATCCGTAAAAGCTATAAATGGACATTCCTCACATCTCCTCACCACCGCTACTACCAGTTTATAACAACAACAACAACGACAACAAAACCATCACCACCACCACCACCGACAACAACAACAACAACAGCATTATATTGAAATTATAATTTGAATAAGGATTATTGAAGCTACACATTGAAAAACCAGAATTATAGAATTTTATTATAGAAATAGAGTAAGGAGGAGAAGGGGGAGGCGAAGGAAGAGGGGGAAGCGAAGGAAGAGGGGAGAAAAAGAAAGAAGAAGAAGTAGAAGATCATTAGAACAGCAGTTTTACTATCATTTCTGCTGACGAAACTGGTTCCAAATATTGCAAGGAATGAAATATTGATCATAGGCAGAGCATTATCATTATTGTTTCTTTCTTTTCGTTTAATAATAATAATGATGATGATGATGATGATGATGATGATGATGGCCATTATTATTATTGTTGTTGTTGTTGTTGTTTGGTTGTAACAGATTTCAGTCGGTTTGTTTTATGGCCTTTTTCACATCTTTCCACGTCCCCATCATCATCATCATCATCATCATCATCGTGAGCGTCGTCTCGTCGTCATTGTTGTTGTTGTTGTTGTTGTCGTTATTGATCACATTGTTTGCTTTATTTTTCTTTTTGTTTTTTCTGTTTTGCTTTTGCAGTTCTTCTATTTATGCTGTTGTTGTTGTTGTTGTTGCTATCGTTCTTTGTAAATGGCCAACTATTGCGATTGTGAATCACCAATCGTTTTGTTTCTATTATTACTTCAACATAAAGGGCGGTGACGGAGTATTAAGAAAATCGGTAGAGAATCGGGCGAAATGATTCTTCCCCCCTCCTACCCCCTCCTACCCCCTCCT
>NC_068994.1:56504936-56506931 GCF_001194135.2 Octopus bimaculoides | reverse complement strand
GCTGATCATTATTACCCCTTCCTACCCCCCCTTTTATTATTATTTTTTTCTTGCACTTCGCTCTTGTCGTTGCATTGTACTTTTCATCATTTCCAGGGTCGATATAAAAACAACAAAAATACTCGTGAAGATCTTGGGTAGATTTGATATCGACTAAAACCTACCCGTAACTCACCCTCAAGTGTATGAACTTGTACTTTTGTTAGAAACGGTTATCAGTGCATGTGAAGACAATCAGATGCGTGGAGAGAGATGGTGGAGAGAGATGGAATAGTCGCAGAGAACAAAAATATATTCCGTCAATTCGTTACGACACTATGGCGACCAGCGAGCAGAATCGTCGGCGCATCGGACGAAATGCTCCTTTTGCCGAACCGCTAAGTTGAGGGGATGGAAACATGCAAACACCGGTTGTCAAGCGGTGGTAGGCAACAATCACAGACACAAAGACTCGCACACACACATATACATACGACAGTCTTCTTTAAAGTTTCCGCCGATCAAATCTACTCAGAAGGTTATGGTCGGCCCAAGGCTATAGTAGAAAGAACTTACCCAAGATTCCACGCAGTGGGACTGAACTTGAAAACATGTGGTTCGAAAGCAGGCTTCTTACCACACAGCCACGCCTACGCCTATAGATATTTTCATACATATGGACAATTACATACGCAAGCACATGTATGCAAGAGCACATACATATACACACATCCATGCGCATGTTCCAGGTTCAGTCCCGGAGCAAGTGTCTTCTGGTAGAACCCCGGGACGACCAAAGACTTGTGAGTGGATTTGGTAGACGGAAACTGACGGAAACATGTGTGTGCACATCTTTGAGTTTGACCCCCTCGCCACTACCACCTCCATCCTTTGACAAACGGTGTTGACTTTTGTACGTTTCCGTAACCTAGCGGTTCGACAAAAGACAATGATAGAATAAGTTCCAGACTTTAAATATATAAGTAATGAAGCTGATTTGTTCGACTAAGATCCTTCAAGGCGGTGCCCCATCATGGCCGCAGTCCAATAACTGAAACGAATAAAAGATAAATACATAATGTATTGTATCCAGAAACGGTACCATTTTCAGTTGGTTCCAAAATGTTACATCCGGTCCATGGGGTTAGGAGTGGAACAATGAAAGCCATTGTACCTCGTGACATTCTATTTTATCTATTTATTTTTGTTAGTTGATTCTGAACAAAGGCGAAATGGTATACAAGATGGCGAGTTACTAGAACTTGAAATAGAGTGCCTTGTGGTATTCGTCCCGCCTCACTGTACTCTGAGTTCAATATCCGCCGAGGTCAATTCAGCCTTTTATCTCTTTCAGTGGGTAGATCAATGAAATATGGTATCGATCCGTTACCGGGTTCAATTCTTCTTCTTCTTCTTCTTCTTCTTCTTCTTCTTCTTCTTCTTCTTCTTCTTCTTCTTCTTCTTCTTCTTCTTCTTCTTCTTCTTCTTCTTCTTCTTCACCTTTTCCTTCTTATTCTTCTAATTCTCCTAATTTTACATCTCCTCACCCTTCTCAAAGAAATCGGTTCTCTTCCGAATTGTACAGGGATAGGCTCCACCCTGTCTAATATACCCAAGGAACATTGTAATTCCCATGGCGACCTAAGTCTCCGTCAGAAATTGAGGGGGCCAAATAAGAAAGAGAGAAAGAATGGTACACCCTAACAGAATAATTCCTGAAAGAACAATGAAAGAATTTGTACCACGTGACATCAATTTTCAGGCTGCTTCATTAGAAGACTGAATACTACATCCTGACACAGAGGTTAGATGTAGAACAATGAATGTACTGGTGCCACACCAATATCCATAAAGCAGTTTATAGACTATTTTTTTAGAAGAAGAAAATTAACACAGACACGCATGCGCACAAACACAAACACACACACATTTATATCTCCTTTAATCGTATTTATCTGAAAAAACGTATTGAGGTTGATTCATTCGACTAGAAGTTCTTCAAAATGGTGCCCCGGC
>NC_068994.1:56502052-56504542 GCF_001194135.2 Octopus bimaculoides | reverse complement strand
AGTGGAGGCACAATGGCCCAGTGGTTAGGGCAGCGATCTCCGGCAGGGGATGGTGGCGAACCCTGCTGTACTCTTCCACCACAACTTTCTCTCACTCTTACTTCCTGTTTCAACCTTGTCACACTCTGTGTCACGCTGAATATCCCCGAGAACTATGTTAAGGGTACACGTGTCTGTGGAGTGCTCAGCCACTTGCACGTTAATTCCACGAGCAAGCTGTTCCATTGATCGGATCAACTGGAACTCTCGTCGTCGTAACCGAGCGAGTGCCGACGTATTTCTATATATATATATACGTATATCATCAAACAGATAGATAGATAGGTAGCTTTCAGCTGGCGTGCTAATGTTTCTGCCACCTCACAGCCGCGGGGATGTCATATATTACTTCATTCCTTCCGTCAAATCGACGTTGCTTTTATAGGTGCGCAGTGTGTCACCCGCCAGTTGTCAAAATGGTCAAAGAGTGACGTGGAATGAAGTGCCTTGCTCAAGGATACAATGCACTGCCCGGTCTGGGGATCTAAAACACAATCGAGCGATCGTGAGTGCAACACTCAAACCACTACTCCATTCGCATTCACATAGACACAGACACACATACACACACAGAGACAAACACTCACTCGCACGTGTGCCCATATATATATACACAAAATCATATATATACTACATACACACACACACACACATATGAATGTGTATATATATATACACACACATGTACACACACGTACACACACACACACACACACACGTACACACACACACACACACACACACATGTGTGTGTGTGTGTGTGTGTGTGTATGAGGCGGTGCTGTAGCATGGCCGCAATCAAATGACTGAAACAAGTAAAAGAATATACACAATCTAAAGTACGTATATGTTTGTGTGTGTATGTGTGTGTGTATCTTTGTATATACATGTACACACACAGTCATATCTAGTTATGTATTTATATACATATATACACAATCGTACATATGTACTTTTATATATATATATATATATATATATATATATATATATATATATATATATATATATATATATACATACATATGCGTATACACACACACAATCGCACATATACGTACATACCCGTTATACATATTCAACACAATATGCATGTATGTATGAACGTAGGTATGTTTCTAAAGCTATATGCATGTGTATATGTTTATGTATCTGTATGTGTATACATATGTGTGCGTGTCAGTTTGTGTGTGTGTGTGAGTGCGTATGCGTGTTGTTGTCCCAGTTGCTGGTATTTTTGCTGGTAGATGCTTATTAAGTAGTTTTGTGTGTTAGCTACGGATGATTGATTTTATATGTAAATAATATTATTAATATTAATACTAACAATAACAACAATTGTTATTACGTGTTTGTATATGTTTTTGTATTGATTTTTATGTTGTTCTCTTTTATACGCATTTTTATTGTAATTTTTTGTTCTGTTTTGTTTTTGACCGAGACATTTTGTCGCCTAATCTGGTTTCCCAAACAGTTCCAGATTAGCCACAATTATATCTATGTTGTCTCACTTGAATGTAGGCATGCTCTCGGGGCATTCCAGTAGAGCATGTTCTTGTTCATGTTACTCTTGTTATTGTTGTTGTTATTAGTAATGGTGGTGGTGATGGTGGTGGTAGTAGTGGTGGTGTTATTGTAGCTGTTTAATCCCCTGGTCTACCTTTTATCCTGTCTGATCCTGCAGATATAATAACTGTAATAATAATAATAATAATAATAATAATAATAATAATAATAATAATAATAATAATTACAATTATTATTATTGATGTTGTTGTTGTTATTAGTATTATAGAAATAGTAATAAGATAAACATATATATTAATATATATTCATATATATATATATATACGTTCGTATGTGTGTGTGTGTATCTATTTATCTTCCTGTCTACTTCTCCCTCTTCCTCTCTATGTATGTATGTATGTATGTATGTATGTATGTATGTAAGTATGTATGTATATGAATATATATTAATATATTTATATATATATATATATATATATATATATTAATATATATATATATATATACACATGAACACACGCTTGTATGGGTATATAATATATATATATATATATATATTGTGTGTGTGTATGTCTGTGCATCATACAGAACATTCCCGTGGTGGCCATTTTGTTTTTGCTTTGGTTCTCAAATATACCGTATAATTCTGTCTACATTATTTGATATATCCTTCTTGATATTCATTTAGACGGTAGTCTGTGATACATTTCTAGCAACCGGGCCGACTATGTAGAACGGATCACACAGTTTCCTTTTTTGTGTGATAGCACTGTGACCCAGACCGTTCTTTCGTGATCATCGGTTCTTTATTTTGAATGTTGTTACATATGAAACATCTGTATCGTATTATGCAGACAAGAAAGTAACATTACCGACACAGTATCGCCGTGAAAACAGCAAAAAAAAAAATGAGGGGGGGGGGGG
>NC_068994.1:56500483-56501153 GCF_001194135.2 Octopus bimaculoides | reverse complement strand
ATCTGTCGGGCGTCATGCTGGCGACATTCATTATTCTGTGTAATTCTTTCGTTCATACACGAACACATGCAAACATACAAACACACACAGACATGATCTATGCATACGACACGATTCTGAATAAATTTCTTTTCTATCTCTATACGTATGTGTATGTGTGTGTTTCAGTGTAGGGATAGATAGATAGATAGATAGATAGATCGATAGATAGATAGATAGATAGATAGATAGATAAATAAATAGATATAGATAGATAAATAAATAGATAAAAAATCATATCTATCGTATCTACGTATCTATAACTATTCAATAAGCCTACGCTATAACGCAAATACGCAACCACACACATACGCAACGACACTCACACACAAAACACTACATTTATATTTATTTCTATAAGCTACACGTAAAGAATTCGCACATGCGTACCTATTCCACTGTCCGAACACTTACACAAACAATCTATCTATCTATCTATCTATCTATCTATCTATCTATCTATCTATCTATCTATCTATCTATCTCTTTCTATATATATACATGTATATACATATATATATGCATATATATATATATATATATATATACACATATACATGTATATACATATATATATATATAGATATAAATATATATATATGTATAGATATGTGTGTGTGTGTATGTGTGT
>NC_068994.1:56495147-56497780 GCF_001194135.2 Octopus bimaculoides | reverse complement strand
ATATGAATATTTGTGTACGTATATGTATCTATATGTGTGCGTGTATCTATCCGTGTCGATATATATTATATATATGTGTGTGTCTCTATATGTGTATATATGAATATTTGTGTACGTATATGTATCTATATGTGTGCGTGTATCTATCCGTGTCGATATATATTATATTGTGTGTATATATATATATAAACATATATACACACACACATCGTGTGCAATATATATACATATAGATATATATAGATATATATACATATATATACATATATATACATATATATATATATACATATATATATTTATACATATATATCTATATATATATTAATATATATACACATATATATATACACATGTGTATGTGTGTGCGCGTGCGCTTGTATGTAAACATATATATATATATATATTACAATAAACAATCTCGTTGTTGCTCAGAAGCATATGTGTTTGGTTTTGTTTGGAGGTTATGTTTCTTGTAATCTCTAAAACGAGAATAAATCTCTGCATCTAAATATCTCTGCCATATTTTTCCATTATGATGGAGGCAGATATAAATAAATATCCGTAGCTCTCCTGTTTTCTATAACGTATCGGATTAATAAAACGCGCGTGCATACACCCTCCTGCACGTGTGTGTCTGCGCGCGTGTTTTGTGAGTGTGTGTGTGTGAGAGAGAGAGGGGGGAGAGAGATGATACTCTATTCGACTATAATTGATCATGTGTTCGCCAAATATCAGTGTGTGTGTGTGATGAAGACACAGTAACGATGCAATTTACGCTATGTTTAATTAATGAAAATTTATGTTTCGTGTTCAGTGCAACAACGCTAATTCTGAAATGTTTTTCATTGTTAAGTGCTTTGCACGAAACTATTGGCCTTTGTGTTACTTTGTAACTTCTGCTGTTTTGAAACAATTCTTTCTGCTATGGATACAGGGCCTGAAATTTTGGTGGAGAGAGTAAGTCAATTACACCGATTCCAGTGCTCAACTGGTATTTATTTTAGCGGTTCCTAAAGGATGAAAGACATAGTCGAACTGGTAGATATCTGAACTCGGAAGAGTCTTCTGATTGTAGCAATAAAATCTATATCAATGGTTCTGAGATATATATATATATATTTAATCTATGGACCCCTTTGATTACTATTTCATTCTGGTGGACCCCCAGTATAGAAGTGTATCAGCAGCAGCGGTAGGATGGCCAGGTCTGGGATTTCTGCGTCTTTACACGTCATAAGTAGCAAGTATTCACTATCATATGCATGTTTAAAAAAATTTCGCTTTTCGCAATCTGTTTGTTAATCACTGTTGGTTGGTGTCTTGGGAAGATGTCTGTCTTTATTCAATTTATCAACTGTCTAATCGATCGTTTGATTAATCGGTCGGTCAACCAATGTATCTACATTTTCACCAGAATATTTTCGACATCTTTCGTGCTCTCGTTAATGAAATGCCATCGTTTCTCCAGGTCTATGTCCTTGTCTCCAATTCTTAGACGTCGGTAAACCAGCTGATTGTTTGATTGATCGAAAAATTAATCAATCAGTCCCACTGCGTGGCACCTTGGGCAAGTGTTTTCTACTATAGCCTCGGGCCAACCAAAGCCATGTGAGTGGATTTGGTAGACGAAAACTGAAAGAAGCCTGTCGTATATATATATATATATATATATATATATATATCCGTCTACCGAATTCACTCACCAAGTTTTGGTGCAATGCAGTGAGGACTGAACACAGAAACGTGTAGTTGTGAAGCAAGCTTCTTATCATGCAGTCCACATCTGCGCCTAGAGATATATTGATAGAGAGAGAGAGAGAGAGAGAAAAGAGGAAGAGAGAAAGAGATTTATATATATATATATTATAGACAGAGACATATACGCCTACGTATATGGATTACACACGAGCATACATACATACATACATACATACATACACACACACACATATATATATATATATATATATATATATATGAAGCCTTACAACTTCACATATACGGAGTTATGTTTAGTATCTGTGTGCATGCATATGCGTAGGAATACAAATACATATTAAAATCATTAATTCAAAAATGCCAACATATTCCTTCAATAAAGGAATCGTCAATAAGTTTGGTTGTCATAAAATTGGAAATTTTCAGAGTGAATTTGTATAAAGGCCGCAGTTTATTGTTTATAGAATTTTGTAGTTGTTTTTTTCTTTTTCTTTACGAAATCTGAATAGTGGATAACTAACTTAGTAAGCTCGGCTTACGAAACAAAAGATTGTATGTATGTTTGTATATATGTGTGCGTTTGTGTGTTAGAGACACTGCGTGTGGTTAAATGTTTGTGAAGTATATTAAAATGTATGTTGTTCATATAATGTTTTGTGTGTGTGTGTTTGTGTACGTGTAGATTAATAGAATATGCATGTAGAAAATGTACGTGTGTTCATGTACGTGTCATTCGAAGATATATACGGATGTAAACGTATATTCTCATTTAAATATATACACATTTACAGTAAAAATTTATACAAAGGAAACTGCAACCACATTTACATATGTACACACACACACACACACACAAACATTCATATATGTGCATGTATACACAGACATTCGTGTACATACATACATATATA
>NC_068994.1:56492205-56493661 GCF_001194135.2 Octopus bimaculoides | reverse complement strand
TACTATTTCCTACTAAAATATAAATGTTGGTTTGTGTGATGTTTTTCGGCGATTTCCATTTTGGGATGAATATAAGCATTGTTGTTGTCGTTGTTATTGTAGCTATGGTGGTGCTGCTGGTGGTGGTGGTGCTGCTGGTGGCGGTGGTGGTGGTGGTAGCAGCAGCAGCAGCGTTTCTACTGAAAGCTTTTTTTTTTTGCACCTTAAAGCGTTATAACAGATTTTTGGTGTGTCGAACATCTGTTCAAAGCGTTCCAACGATGGCCATCCTGTCTTATTTCTTACTTATGGCGGTAGAGCAAGAATCGTGAAAGAAAGATTCTCTACAGTTTCTGACCTCGGAACTCAAATTTATAAACTTTCCACCCACGCACATCCCCCCTACTCTGTATCTAGCACTAGAAATGACCATCTTTAAATATGATGACCCAAGGAAATTTGGCTGCTATTTCGAAAAGATCAAAGGGTGGCACAAAGGGCTCCCCTCTGGGCCATGGCTGGTGTTATTGTTCTTCTTGTTATTCCTGCCAACGTTACTGCCGTTTGCATTTGCTCCCGCTTACCCCCACCATGTTACTTCTAATTTAAGTAGACGTATGATAAATAATATTCCAACCGTGACCATCTCATCTTAAGATACATTACTAGATACGCTTTTTTCAGCATAAATTGATGACTATTTCAGTTACGACAACGTGCGTCCCAGTTGACCCGACCAAAGGAACAGCCTACTCGTGAAATTAGTGTGAACGTGGCTGAGTACTCCACGGATACGCGTACCTTCATTGCAGCTCTAAGGGAGACTCAGCATGACACAGAATGTGACAAGGCTGGCCCTTGGAGTTAGAGGTATCACTCATTTTTGCCAGCTAAATCGACTGGAGTAACGCGATATAAAGCGTCTTGCACAAGAACACAACGCGTCGCCGGGAATCGAACTCAGGACCTTACGATCGTGAGTTGAATACCCTAACCATTAAGCCAAGCGCTTTCGCCGACCATTTCGAACGCATCCAGCGAACCATTTAGAAGCTCCTTCAGTTTTGTTGCTGTTGATGAGGTCCGTAATGGTGGTGGTGGTGGTGGTGGCGTTGTCGATGACGGTGGTGGTCGTGGTGGTCGTGGTTGTACACAAATATCTCAAACTCCATGCAATTTTCCAATAATGCTTCATCAAAAATCAATTAATTTCACTAAATTAAAACTCCTGAAATATTTATAGATTTACATACAGAATAGATTTAATGTTTGCTTATTTATTTCTGACATTCATTCGTTCTCTTTCTTTACGATGCCTTATGTACGTCTTCTTCTTCTTCTTCTTCTTCTTCTTCTTCTTCTTCTTCTTCTTCTTCTTCTTCTTCTTCTTCTTCTTCTTCTTCTTTTTCTTCTTCTTCTTCTTCTTCTTCTTCTTCTTCTTCTTCTTCTTCTTCTTCTTCTTCTTCTTCCAATCATC
>NC_068994.1:56486472-56489788 GCF_001194135.2 Octopus bimaculoides | reverse complement strand
GAGAGAGAGAGAGAGAGAGAGAGAGAGAGAGAGAGAGAGAGAGAGAGGCAAGTTAGTTAATTTACTAAAAATAGAAGCCATGCTATTTGATACATGTTCGGTAAAAATTGATTAAGTAAGAATTCGAGCAGAGAATTGCGCAGAACTTAGCAGAGTTTCACAGACTTAGTCAGAATTCTCCGTCTGCTCGGGTGGGTGCTCAATCAACCGTGAGAGCGTAAAGTCAAAAATAGACGTTAATCCACTCTTGAACGACTCATACCTACGTAATTGGGTCTTCTTTAACCTGGTTGCTGTAGTGTTAAGATGTCACAAGATACATATCAATCAGAAGTGGTTGGGTGCATTTGCTGTCCAAGTCAAGGGTGGCTAGGTGCACTTGCTAAACTCAAAAACTTGCTAAAACTTCACTTAATGAAATAAATTACCTTGATGTTTAATATTTCGGGCTGAGACCCTGCGTCGTAGAAGAGATGAGATGAGTTAAAATAAGATTTTCCGCTTTGCTTTTTCTTTAAGTCTCTGATCAGAGGATCATGAGTTAGTTTTCTGGGCATGGCGACACGTTGTGTCCACTCGAATAAGGCACTCTATGTCATGTTGCTCTGGTGTACTCAGCCAAATATTGGTGCAGCTTTCTCTTATTCCAGCTGTCACATCCTGAATGTCCTGCTTGGCGGAGGAGCGCGAGAAGATGACGTCTGCTCACGATCATAGAGGCACCCAAAAACAATTAACAAAAGCACGGTACAAGCTATCAGGTTATGCACTTTACAAGCGATAAATGTAGCAGCTTTAGCTTGTCTGCGATTCTCGGTGAAATTCCTTCTTAAGGGCTTGTTGTCCTAGAAATACAAAGACTAGATTTTTCGACGCCTGTATGCAAGACACCCAGCCGACAATGGTCAAAAGTTTCAAGAGGGAAAAAGATGATATCGGAGCATGACGAGATCTATGTAAATCATACTGGTCCTCCTACATCCTTCCTGATATACACCACTTCGTTTCGGTTACAGTTTGCAGAAAATGCAGAACAGAAAATCAGGGATGTAAGAGTGGGGTGGCTGGTCATCCGACGCAAACCCTCCTTCACTATAATTCAAATACAGGGTTACTCATTCTCTATAAAAGTCCTCTGCTTATGGGAGAGCAGTGAACCAGTTACATCTAAGCTGAAGATGCAGCTGAAAATTTTCGTATTTGCAGTTCGGAGCATTGGATTATTTTCCAATGGACAAAAACAACAATGAAATCTAGCGTCCATCTAAGAAACCATGCAGTTTTGGTGGGCATTATTTTTTCAGCACAAAAATGGGTATAGGAGGGTCAGAATCATTACTACATCAGCTCAGATACCATGTGGTATTTGTTCTGATTCTTCGTGTTCTGATTTCAAGTCCCACCGAAAAAAGTCATCCTTTTATTCTTATGAGTTCGATAAATTAAGTACCAATCAGCCCTGGGTTTCATTCTTGCAATCCTGTTTTCCATTAACCAATATGTCTGGCTTTATATCAACATGAGAAATTAGTATTTAACCCTACACAGCCGCAGGTTCTCTTCCAGTTATGCTATTGTAAATACACCTCTGGTCTTCAAAAAGGTCACCTCCTCACCCTTCATGCAAAAGTTTCCACATTGGCTCAAGAATCTGTTTTTGTGTTTTGAACACGCACGCGCACACACACACACACACACACACACACACACACACACACACACACACACACATTATCTTAGACGTGTTGTGGAGACAATTGAATAAACTCACTATAGACTTTCGCCCTCAGTTCCATGGACTTTTGCCAAGGTTTTGCCAATGTTGCAGAAATCATTATAAATTTTAGTAAGCGCAAAGCTACCAAAAAAACAAATCACTTTATAAAAGAGGAAATTGTATTCTTCTTTAGAACTGGGTGGTGGGGAGGGACCTATTCGTTGAGTATGTCTACGTAATACAATTATAGCTGAGGGCACGCTTTCAGAAATTCGCATGCTGGACCTGACTTGATGGGGTCCGTGGAAAGAGGACATGGTTGAATTATCTAGGTTTCGCCTTTTCAAGGCAATTATTGAATCAAGGAATTGTGTCAATCAAATTCTTTGTCTCTCTCTCTATCTTCCTTCCTTTCTTTCTTTCTTTCTTTCTTTCTTTCTTTCTTTCTTTCTTTATTTCTTTCTTTCTCTCTTTCTTTCTTTCTTTCTTTCTTTCTTTCTTTCTTTCTTTCTGTCTGTCTTTCTTTTTTCTTTCTTTCTTTCTTTTTCTCTTAATTTTCCTTTTCTATCTAAATTCTCTCTCACACACTCTCTCTATTTCTCTTCCTCGCCCTTTCTCTGTCCTTCTCTCCCTTTCTCTGTCTTTTCTCTCCTCCCTTCTCCTTCCTTCTCCTGCATCTGTCTGTGTGTCTCCTCTTGTTCTTCATTCTTTCTCTCATTCTCTCTTTCCATCCCAGATATAAGTAATGTCGTCATACAAACACACACCGACACATGAAAATGCATACACGCAAAAAACACACACAAAAAAAACACATAAACACACACACACAAATAGACACAAATAGATACACACATACTCATAAACGCACGTGCACGCACACACACGCACACACAGAGGGAAAATAAGTCTTCCAGAACGGATATTGGGGATTACCAACTTAACCCCTTTAATGCTGCAGTGCGCGTTATCTTCCTGATTATCGACAACAGAAACAGTTGCACTAGCAGCAGCAGAAACAACAGCAGCAACAGCAGCAGCAGAAGCAGCAGAAGCAACAGCAGCAGCAATAATAACCACAACGAAAACAATTTTTTTGTGAAGAAAGTGCATTTTTAAGTATAATTTCTGCTATAAATATACCAGGGTATGCGTCATCATCATCATCAGCAGCAGCAGCACCACCACCACCACCATCACCTCCGTCTTCACCCTCTTCTTCCTCCTCTCCTCCTCCGACCTCATCATCATCACTATCGACAGTGCGGTAGATCATACGCCACCACCACCACCACCGCCTTCATCTTTCTCATTTCCTCCCCCTCCGCCTCCTCCTCCTCCTCTTCGTCGTAGTCGTCGTCGTCATCATTATCATCGTCGCCACCACCACCACTTTCGTCTTCCTCTCCTTCTGCCGCCTTATCATCATCATTATCGACAGTACACTACCACCACCACATTCATCACCACCACCACCATCATCATCATCATCATCGTAACCACCACCATGCTCGACTTTTACCTTTTCCTCCTCTTCATCATCCTCGACAGTGCAGCGGCTCATATACGACAACCACCACCACCACCACCACCACCACC
>NC_068994.1:56483689-56486293 GCF_001194135.2 Octopus bimaculoides | reverse complement strand
AGAGAGAGAGAGAGAGAGAGAGAGAGAGAGAGAGAGAGAGAGAGAGAGAGAAATAACCACAGCAACAACTCGGCTCGAAATAACAAAGAAATTAGAATTTAACTTGAAAAATAATTAAACGGAATAAAAATACTACAACGACAACACGTAGAACAACAACGACAACAGCAACAACGCCCGCACTCCAGCAATAACAATAACAATAACAAAACAGACGAGCAATTGTATGCGTTCCTTTACTTCCGGTATAACGAAGCACGTGAGCATTATTCACCGAACGCACGCCATCTGTTGCCATGTGTCGCAACGAAATAGCCATTCGTTATCTGCAAAAGTCGGCGAAATATTTCATTCTTTGAAAAATTTTTTTACATATTTATTTTGTGTGTGAGTGTATACGTGTGTATGTACATGTGTCTGTATGCATGTGCATGTACGTGTGTGTGTGTATGTACGTGTGTGTGTGTGCGCATGTGTATGTATGTGTGTGTGTGTGTGCATGTGTATGTACGTGTGTGTGTATGTACGCGTGTGTGTGTGTGTGTGTGCATGTACGTGTGTGTATGTACGCATGTGTGTGCGCATGTGCATGTACGTGTGTGTGTGTGTGTGTGTGCGCGCATGTGCATGTACGTGTGTGTGTATGTGTGTGTGAATGTGTGTGGGTGTGTGTGTGTGTGTGTATGTGTGTGTCTATGTGTGCGTGTGCGTGAGTGATTATTAACAGGCTATTATTTGTTTTATAAAACAAGAACGTTCGATACAATTGGATGATAGCTGGAAGGGACTTGCGCATCACTGATTCTCTGTCCTCTCTGTGCGTGTATTTTATTATTATTATTATCATTATTCTTATTCGAGCTGGCAGAAACTTTAGCACACCGGGCAAAATCCTTAGCAGTATTTCGTCTGTCTTTACGTTCTGAGTTCAAATTCCGCCGAGGTCGAATTTGCCTTTCATTCTTTCGGAGCCGATGTAATAAATACCGGTTGTGCCAAAATTTGAAACCGTTATTAATAAAACACAGTAGATGTGCCTCAAACGAAGAAAGAAACAGTGCTGTAGGAACTAGTTTCGATCTGTTTTTCTAGGACTATTTTTCTTTTAGAATTTATGTTGTAGTATTAGGAATATTTGGCTGTTATTTCTAGCAGATGACAGTTTTACGTAAAGGTTTTATGAGCCCAATTCCCATGGGGACAAACTGTCACGAGATCCGGTTTCCCTAGCGATGGAGCGTTTCGATTGGTTAAAGTTATATAACATTGAATGTAAATAAATAATCTAGCGAAAAGTTGAGACAAGTGGGCGGAAGAAACTTAACAAGAACCCGGTAATAGATACAATATGAGATGGTCGTGGCTAGAATGTCTTGATGTTAATTCTGATCCTTTTAGAGCTCATTTGGTACTAAACATCATCATCATCCACATCATCATCATCATCGTCATCATCATCATCATCATCATCCACAACTTCATCATCATCATCCGCATCATCATCCACAACTTCGTCATCATCATCATCATCCGCATCATCATCATCATCATCAAGATCATCATCATCATCCACATCATCACCATCATCATCGTCATCATCATCATCATCATCATCATCCACATCATCATCATCATCCACATCATCACCATCATCATCGTCATCATCATCATCATTATCATCATCCACATCATCATCATCATCATCATCATCATCCACATCATCACCATCATCATCGTCATCATCATCGTCATCATCATCATCATCATCATCATCATCATCATTCACATCAACATCATCATCATCCACATCATCACCATCATCATCGTCATCATCATCATCATCATCATCATCATCCACATCAACATCCACACCATCATCAACATCATCATCATCATCATCCACATCATCATCATCGCCGTCGTCGTCGTCATCATCATCATCATCACCATCACCATTAGCGTCATTGGTGATAACCACCCTCACTAACGCACACATGTCGTAATCTCTAGAACGACCGCCGCCCCCATCACCTCCTACACACTGTCACCGCCGCCACCACTGCTGGCGTCACCATCGCCACCTCCGCCCCCACTATTGTCATCACCACGCTCCGCCATGATGCAATATTCCAATGCACCCATTTCAGAATGTCCACTTTGATGACCAGACATGTAGAATGGACAGATTCTGGCGGTCACCCAAATTAATGAGACCGTTGTTGACCAACGAATATACATACCTACATTTACCCACGCATAAACATATGTGTGTGTGTATGTGTGTGTGTGTATGTATCTCTGTTTCTGTCTCTCTCTCTCTCTCTCTCTCTCCTTTTCCCTTCTCTTCCTCTATAAATTCACACGCATATATGCAAATGTAAATATATGTACATGTGCATATATATAATGTGTATATCTGTACGTGTATGTATATGTGAGAACATATATGTGTGTATGCGTTTGTGTGTGTACGTATGTATGTATTAGGCTTGTATATATACACATAGATATATTTAAGTTTATAGACATGCATATATATAATTATATGATGATATGTTGTGTGTGTGTGTGTGTGTGTGTGTGTGTGTGTGTGTGTGTGTGTGT
>NC_068994.1:56480652-56482753 GCF_001194135.2 Octopus bimaculoides | reverse complement strand
TATATATATATATATGCATATCCATATATATACATATACATATATATATGTATGTATATACATATATGTGTGTGAGTGTCTGTCTGTCTTTTATCTGTGTTTGTCTCCCACCACCGCTTAGCAACAGATATTGGTGCATTTACTTCCCTGTAACATAGCGGTTCGGCATAAAGCGACTGAATCCGGAACCACTTGGTTGGAAAGACAAACTTCGTACCACACAACCACGCCACGCGCGCGCGTGTGTTGTGTGTGTGTGTGTGTGTGTGTGTGTGTGTGTGTGTGTGTAGTCTTAATGATGCTCGTAACGAACGACAGAAACAGTACTCAATACCATAATGCAGTGAAATTCACTTAATTTACTTGAGAGAAGTCAAAGACGACGGCCTTTAAAAGTTTGATTTAGGTTTATCAGCCACCCTAATAAACCCGTTAATAATGGCACTGCTACAGTTCCACGCGGCTAAATCTCTGTCTAGCCTCATTTACGCATTTATGGAATCTGGTCTACGCTTACTAATTAGAGCTCGCTAACTTTTCATGGGATTTATTAGTCTGCAGCATTAGGAGTTGTTAGTAACTTTATCCTTGTGATCTCTAGGTCTTAAATGCCGTCTGTCTAGATTCAGGCTTGCAAAAATGCTTCCTGATATACATACATATCGTGTGTGTGTGTGTGTGTGTGTGTGTGTGTGTGTGTGTGTGTGTGTGTAATTGCAGAATTAGTAGCGTTTCGTTTTCATGCTGTGGTCTACTACGATAAAGTATATTGATTATCCAGTTTGTTTAATTTTAAATGACTTACATACGACATACGTAGTGCCGGCTTTAAAACTTAATAACATGCGTACATACATAGAAGGTTATGAGCTGGTAGAATTGTTAACGCGCCGGGTTAAACGCTTAGTGGCATTTCTTCCGGCTGTTTGCATCCTGTAGGTATAATGCAGTGAGCGCCTGGCAACATTGTTGATGCCAAAGTCTCATCTTCGGTCTAAGTTCGACCCATGGCTCCAGAACTGTCAATGAGATGACCTGCTTCGTGGTTAGGGTATTCGGCTCACAATTCCAAGTCCACGAGTTCGATTCTCGGCGACGCGTTGTGTTCTTGAGCAGGACACTTTATTTCACGTTGCTCCAGTCCACTCAGCTGGCAAAAATGAGTTGTACCTGTAATTCAATGAGCCAGCCTTGTCAAACTCTGTATCACGCTGAATCTCCATGGGAACTACGTTAAGGGTACGCGTGTCTGCGGAGTGCTCAGCCACTAATATGTTCATTTCACAAACAGGCTACTCCATTGATCAGGTCAACCAGAACGTTCTTCGTCGCAACCGACGGAGTGCCAGTTCCTTATTCCAATGCCTGACCTCTTCAACTTCCTTAATCTCTCTACACAGTCTTGAAGGAACTGCAAAGATCACAGCCAACAGCACATCATTTTCCTTCTTTCACCAAATATTAAAAACAAACAGGGGAAAAGTTCCACAATTTTTCCAAGATGCATAAGCAACTATATCTTAAAGAATTCGTATCGAACCATTCTATGAGATATTTATCTGAGATTATGACAATTGATAGATTTCAAGAAGATAAAACACAAACGTACCAAACCAATATTCTCCGAATATTTTATTTTCCATCAAATTCTTTTTCTTTTCTTTTATTGTTTTCTCTTTCTTAGTTTTATTTCTTATATTTATTTTATCAGATGGATTCTGAGCCAAATTGATGCTTCCGCGTCGGTCACCGATAGGCCACTTCCCCATCTCTGCCGTTCAGTTCTGGATATGGCAGTTAAAAATATTATAGTTTGGAAGAGAGCTTTATAATAAGTTAACAATGTTCTTTTCCCTCTTCTCACTCCGTCCATCCTCCTCTTGTCTCTATCTTTCACCTTTCTCTTTCCCACCCCTTTTCTTTCTCTCACTCACTCTTTTTCTGTTGTTTTGTCGCCTGTATCTATACTTATGTAAAAATACACTTGTCTATACTGGTGTATATGTGTGCGTGTGTACATACACACATATATACATAAATACATATACATGTGTATGTAAGTATATATATATGTGTGTGTTCAAATATATATATATATATA
>NC_068994.1:56480461-56480642 GCF_001194135.2 Octopus bimaculoides | reverse complement strand
GCTATATATATATATATATATATATATATAGCTAGCTAGATAGATAGATAGAAGACACATACATGCATACAGACAGACACAGATATATATATGTATATGTATATATTTGCATATATATATAGATGGAGATAGATAATTAGATAGCTAGATAGAAAGATAGATAGATACATACATACATACA
>NC_068994.1:56480019-56480451 GCF_001194135.2 Octopus bimaculoides | reverse complement strand
TACATACATACATACATGCATGTATATATCATGCATACATAAACACATACACACACACACATGTATGTATATATATATATATCAGTCTTCCCACTTTTTATCCCTATACACTCACACACAGAAGCGGGTGCGTGCAAAAGCCAAATACTTGCACACAGTCATATTACGTGTAGGAAAGTGTATTCAAATCGATATGTCGTAACTAAACACACAAAAATAACGACTAGATAAATATATGAAACACTGGTACGGTCTTATAGTTTGAATACAAAGTACACAAGTATATTAATGGAACTGGGTGGTGGAATATAGAATAGCAATGGATGTAATTTATATGTTTTCTTTGGGAAGTTTTCGCTTGAGCGCCAAACGATGGCAGTTTTTTGGCAAGACATAACAACGCGAGCATGCGTTTTCAATAGCTATGTATAT
>NC_068994.1:56477571-56479832 GCF_001194135.2 Octopus bimaculoides | reverse complement strand
TATATATATATATGTATATTTACATACATACACACGTGCATATATACGTATGTATGTATGTATATATATATATATATGTATATACGTGTGTGTCTGTGTATGTGTATGTATACACGCGTGCGCAAATATAAATATCTATGTATATATATGTACATACATAGATTTCTACATTCTAATAGACATATTTCAGACACGAACACGTATTAATACACATACATAATCACACACTGTGTGTGTGTGTGTGTGTATGTGTGTGTGTGTGTGTGTGTGTGTGTGTGTGTGTGTGTGTGTGTGTGTGTGTGTGTGTGTGTGTGTGTGTGTGTGTGTGTGTGTGTGTGTGCATGTATGTATGTATGTATGTATGTATGTATGTATGTATGTGTGCATGCATAGAATCTACTGTATTTAGATTTGGTTGTAATTCAGTAAATTCATTTGTTCTTTAGGAACTTTCGAAGCCTGTGGGAATGAGCGTGTGTCCTTATATTTAAGTCTGTGTTATGTGTCTACACATGCGTGTAGCTTTACAGATGAATTTTTCATTTTACATCTCGTAGCTCTAAGTTACAAAATTTACAGTTGTAACAATTTGATCCATCCATCCAGCCATCCAGCCATCCATCCATACATACATACATACATACACACATACATGCATACATATGGCTTTGATGTTAGGGTGTTGCACTCGAGATTCCGGGATCGGGTCGTGGTTTCAATTCCTGGATCCAGGGCCGACCGTAGGGTTGCTGGCGCCCCGGGCAAGCTGAACTCCGGCGTGTCCAAGCTGACAGTCGTCTAAACTTTCTTTGTCACGCTCTCCTTGGCGCTTCCTAGCACATTGCGACACGGGCCGCTACCCGAGTTGCCAGTACCTTGAGCCGGCCCTCCCTGGACCAGGTAGTGCGTTGTGGTTTTGCCCAAAACACCTGAAAGAATCCCGTCGTTTGTGTGTTTGTGTCTAATGACTGAAAGAAATAGAAGATAGTGCCGGATAGAGCGGCAGTAAAAGATACTTCAAAGCATGTAACAGTTACTGGTCCTCGCGGAACCCTGTATCGCAACTTCCGACATTTTTCGTCACAAATACTCTAAGAAGAACCTCGTCAAAGTCGAAAAGTACTTCGGTAAGAGGGAATAATTGGCCGCTGTGTGCAATGTTTGCCCTCATATTGAAAATATGATCAAAGGTGGTATTAAAGTTCTGTTGATGCCCATTTCTCAATCAGCGTTGTGGTATTGAATAATAGCAATACCGTTGAAATCAAAGGAATAAATTACTCCTTGTACTGTAAGAAGAAAACAAATGTATACGCATGCGCAGACAGTGGAACAAACCTCTCCCCCCGCCCAATGACAGTATCGAGAATATGTACAAGCACGCACCTGCACACACACACACACACACACACACACACACACACACACACACAATATCAGACAAGCAGAGAAATTGAAATGATAGATAGATTGATAGATAAAAAGATAGATAAATAGAGAGGTAAATAGTTACATAGATATATAGATAGATAGATAGATAGATAGATAGATAGATAGATAGATAGATAGATAGATAGCCACATAGATAGATAGATAGATAGATAGATAGATAGATAGATAGATAGATAGATAGATAGATAATGGAAGGAAGAATCTCGTAGAAATCCCTCGACTGCAAGAATTTCGAGTCGCCGGTCTCACACGTAGCTTTGACGTCGGAATCTCTTTCTTAATCCTTTGACCCTTACCCAACCCACAATCCGCCTAATACTTCCCTTAATCTTTTAAGCCATTTCTACCTGACGTACCGAGTGTTAGCGTCAGCAACAACAACAACAACAACAACAACATACAATGAACAAACGCCAAGCGAAAAATCTTAAACGATCTGTCATCTCTTTAAGGTGGATAATAATGTTGGATGTTGTTGTTTATGTTGTTGTTGTTGTTTCGGTGCCGGTGTTGGTGGGTTTGGAGGGGTAGGGTGGTTAAAAGGGATGTGAAATTCTTCGCAGCTGTTGTCAGTGTTCTACCCCCCCACCATCTCTCTCTACCTCTCTCTCTCTCTTTCTGGTTCTAACACAGAACCCTTCACATTCCCGTTATCTACCATTCCAACATGTTCTTACGTACGTAAATATTACATACACACATACATAAATATATACATATATATGCATATATTACACGCACATACACGTGTATATATATGTATGTGTATGTATGTGTGTGTATAGGAATACAGGGTTATATGCAATAAA
>NC_068994.1:56476918-56477561 GCF_001194135.2 Octopus bimaculoides | reverse complement strand
ATATATATATATACAGAGAGAGAGAGAGAGAGAGAGAGATGCTTACATACACATACATTCATACACACACACAAACATATATTCAAGCTAGATTACTATACATACATACATACATACATGCATATATACATACACAAGTGTGTGTATTTGTGTGTGTAAGAATAAAGGTCTATATGCAACATATACATCAACACACGCAAACATACATATATACACATGTACATATATACATATATATGCATATATTACACGCACATACACGTGTATATATATGTATGTGTATGTATGTGTGTGTATAGGAATACAGGGTTATATGCAATAAACATATATATACACAACCATACACATATATATATACACACACACACACACTCACATATACATGCATTTACACTAATACATATGCACATACATACATATATATACACACATACACACACACACACGCATACAATAAAAAATAACTGACTCATTTTCCCGTCCATTTCACTTGCAACGTTCCTTTTCACAGCTGATGTCTTCACGTCCCTCCACGCCTGCCCAACCCCACCAACTACAGCACGTAACTCTCACATAACTCTCCTAGCATCAACAACAACCCTATTTAAACATCATTCTCCCCACCCCCACCCACCCACCTCTC
>NC_068994.1:56472603-56476045 GCF_001194135.2 Octopus bimaculoides | reverse complement strand
TTATTATTATTATTTATTATTGTTATTATTATTATTATTAAGACGGCGAGCTGGCAGAATCGTTAGCACGCCGGGCGAAATGCTTAGCAATATTTCGTCTGCCGCTACGTTCTGAGTTCAAATTCCGCCGAAGTCGACTTTGCCTTTCATCCTTTCGGGGTCGAAAATTAAGTACCAGTTACGTACTGAGGTTGATTTAATCGACTGGCCCCTCCCACTAAATTTCGGGCCTTGTGCCTAGAGTAGATAAGAATATCTTAGATTATTAAGGCGGTGAGCTGGCAGAAACGTTAGCACGCTGAGCGAAATGCTTAGCGGTGTTACGCTCTGTGTTTCCTTTTGTGCTTGCTTGACGTTACTTGTTGCTATTTTGTCGTTGCTATTTTACAAACGTGTTTGCACCTGTTGTTATTCCCTCGTGAATGTTGTTGCTAACGTGTTGAGCCTGGTGTTGTCCGATTTGTTATTGCCTACAATGTTGCTTTTTTTTTTACCATTAATGTTATTGCGAACCTCATAAATTATTGTTCATTATGTCAATATTCTTTTCTGCTCTCTTGGGGGAGGGAGGGAGCCAGTCGATTACATCGACCCCAGTACGCAACAGGTACTTATTTAATCGACCCTCCGAAAAGATGAAAGGCAAAGTCGACCCCGGCGGAATTTGAATCCAGAACGTAAGCGGCAGACGAAATACCGCTAAGCATTTCGCCCAGCGCGCTAACCACTCTGCCAGCTCACCGCCTTTGTTTATGCCAATATTATACTGTGAGAGGGTGGCGAGCTAGCAGAATCGTTAGCGCGCCGGGCGAAATGCTTAGCGGTATTTTGTCTGCCGCTTACGTTCTGGGTTCAAATTCCGCCGGGGTCGACTTTGCCTTTCATCTTTTCGGGGGGTCGATTAAATAAGTACCAGTTACGCACTGGGATCGATGTAAACGACTTAATCCCTTTGTCTGTCCTTTGTGGGCAATAAAGAAATGAACATTATACTGTGAGGATGTTGTTATTGATACCGTGGTGGTGGTGTAGGTAGTGGTATACGAAGTATAGTTGTTGTTGTTGGTGGTGGTGGTGGTGTCCGTAGGGACGATGGTAGTGATGTTGTAGTTATGGCAGTGGTGGTAGTGGGGATGGTGGTAGTGCTAACGATGGTGAGGTAGTGATAGTAGCGTTGGTGGCAGTGGTGGTGGTGGTGGTGATGGCCGTGATTTTGTTAGGGTCTCGTCTTTTTCTTATTGTTCTATTTGTTGTTTGTTACTGTTGTTGTTGCTGTTGTTGTTGCTGTCATTGTTGATGACGACGATGGCTTATTTATTATTTTTGTCATCTTTTTAACGCAGCAGATGTTGTTGTTGTTGCTGTTGTTGAGATTTCCACTTATGAGAACGCTTGCATTATTATTGTTTCTACCATGCCTCTGCATGATGGTGGCGGCAGTGGTGATGCGTAATGATGATGATGATGACGATGATGACAACGATGATGACGATGATGATGATGAGGAGGAGGAGGAGAGCTGTTGCGTGAGGTGGAATGTTTGCGGGTGTGATGTAGATTGGTAGGGAGTCTAGTGCTACTGATGTGTCGATCTTAAAAGAGAGAGAGAGAGAGAGAGGGGGAGGAGGGGAGAGAAGACAGTGTCATAATGGTAAATGGTAAATTGGAATGCCTTAACGCCATTGCAATACCTTTTTGTACTCGACTGTACGTAAGTTCTTGTGTATGTGGCGTGTCTTTGAAGTGGAGAAGGATCTAGGAAGATAGAGACAGAGAAAACATGTGTTTGTGTTTGTGTATGAACGTGTGTGTGTGGTGGAGAAAGCGAGGAGAAGATTGGGGGAGAGATGGGGGTGGGCTGAAGGTGTTGGTGGAATGTTTGGAGAAGGGAAAAAATTACTTCGGTTCATTGAATTATGATGGAAAGATGTAAATGCATTTTGCACTTGTATCGCGAGTGTATATTTCCCTTACTTCTTCTCTGTTCCATCTCTATTTCTCAATTGTCACGTCCTCATACGCGCACGCACATAAACTACCACAAGCACGCACGCACGCGCGCGCAAAGGAACACACGCTATTTCTGTGTTTCCTTCCAAAACATTTTTCAGCAGACTAAATATGTATCGTAATGCAGAAGCTATCATATAAGAAGCACAACTTACCTCGACTAAACTGAACTCCCAACGTAGTATGAAAACGTCTCCAGGGCATGATTGAAGGCAATTTCGGAGAAAGGTTTATACAATCATACTTTCTTTAAACTCATCGAAGGGAGAAAGATGACAAAATAAGCCGAATGTATCTAGTAATTCAGAAACCTTCCTATCACACTATTAAGTGAAAAGTTATTTACAGATGAAGATCTTACAAAAATATAAGCAAGTGATATTTCCACAACTGATTTCTACATAACTGTTAGCTTCGAAATTTTCGGAAAATGCAGACACTTTGAGAAACATCTGTATGTAATTGACTCGTAACACAAGTAGTTGTAACACAACTATCGTCACTAAAACCTCTAGTTTCTGTCATTAACAATATCAATTAATTACAATACACGCGCGAGCACAACAAACAATAACAACATCAACAACATTCTTCTTCCTGATGCAATAGAACATTCATTTTCAGTGTTATTGTTATAAGTCTTATGACATGTCTTATACGCTTTATGACATGTCTTAGACATCATATGATGACATGTCTCAAAATGTCTGCGGAAACCTCACGTATCTTAGAATTCATCATAACATGTTGCAGTTAAATGAAGTTAAGGAAATCAATGTGAAATAATTATTATGGCATAACAGGATTCTTGTTTACCAATTTAGATATCATTCAGTATTTTTTTCAGCTGAACAGAAATCGATCTTCGAACAGGAGGATTCTCCGCTCCCCCACCTCTCTCTGTCTCTCTGTCTCTCTGTCTCTCTGTCTCTCTGTCTCTCTCTCTTGCTCTCTCTCTCTCTCTCTCTCTCTCTCTCTCTCGCTCACTTTTATGTACACATACTGAAGTAAAATTAAATTTGCAACCAGAGTATTAAATTATAAACACTTTTCTTTATTATTAAATATATGTATATATATATATACATATATATATATTTACTAATATACACATACGCATATGTATATATGTATACAGGTGTATATATAGCTGCTTATATATGTGATTGTGTATATATGTATAGTGATGTATATATATTTGTATATTTGAATAAATCTATATATGTTTATTTACATTTTACATATGTCTATACATTCATATATATATAAATGTATGTGTGTGTGTAAGAAAGAGTAAAGAAGTGTAAGCTTAAAATTTAATATTTCTGTCTACAAATTTGTGATATACACAAACACGCAACCGCACGCACAAGTATATATATATGTATATATATATATATATATATATATATATATATATATATATATATAT
>NC_068994.1:56470566-56472514 GCF_001194135.2 Octopus bimaculoides | reverse complement strand
ATTGTATGTATGTATATATATATAATATATATATATATGTATGTATGTATGTATGTATGTATGTATGTATGTATGTATGTATGTATGTAAAGGGCAAAACGTTCAGTTCAGTTGATTACTGTTTAACAAGACAGGAAGAAGACAGATATAAAAAGGGGGAAGGGGCGGGGCGAGTAAATCAAACAAATAAATGACAAAATAAAGAAAACAAAAACAATAAAACAAAATGCATTACAAACCAACAGAAACACAGCAAACGTTCCAAACTCTTCTTCTCTGTCTCTCTTTCTTTCTTTCTTTCTTTCTTTCTTTCTTTCTTTCTTTCTTTCTTTCTTTCTTTCTCTCTTTCTTCTTCTCTATCTGTAGACCAAGAAGAAGAAGAAGAAGAAAAAGAAGTAAGATTCTCAGATTCTTGATGTAAATCACAAAAATAAACAACTTTGATGAATATAATTTCGTAAAGAAACACAGATATAAAAAAAACAAACAAGCAAACAATAATACAATATATAAAAAAAGAATCAACATAGCAACAACAACAACAACAATAACAAATTTTCAGAGAGAAATTTACAAAAATACATAATAATAATAATAGTAATAATAATATTAATAATAATAATAATAATCGGTCGCAATGAGTCAACATTTGAAACGGACGCCATTTTGTTGTGCAGCTGAACGTTGGTTTCGTGTTATCTTTGGAGTTAATGTTTGCTGTTAAGATTAAAATGTCGATGGTTAAAACATTCCTTCAGGAATGGTGAGAAAATGTAACGAGAATGGGTGGGTGTGGAGACGATGAGAGGATTGTGTGTGTGTGTGTGTGTGTGTGTGTGTGTGTGTGTGTGTTGGTAAGGGGTGGTTGTAGTGGAGTTGCAGGATGAGAAAGAAAAATAAAACGACGCCCTTCACCCGCCTTTTTTTGTTCTCTTCTTCACCAATGTTTCTTTGGTTCTTCTTTCTTTTATCCTTTTCCTTTTCTTCTTTATTTCTTGGTTTCTTTCAAAAAATATATATATACAAATTAATAAATAAACAGTGTCTTTTGTTTTTATCGATAACGAAAACGACGATGACGTCTTTTGTGTTTGTGTTTGTGGTTGTGTGGGTAAAATCTAACAGTTTCATACGCAGCAGAGGGCGCTGGGTATCGTGAGGAGAACGCATTTAGTTCACTGACAACAACAGTAGGTGCTCTAAACATGTTAAATAGTCCTTATAGACAACAAATAAAACACATCTGCCGTTTAAGTTATTTTAATAGACAGCAACATGAAAGAATCTACGCGGTTGGTCGCTCGATTTCGACACCGATATTAATAGCAGCCAAATTTCCCGCAAATCACACACTGTCTTCCTAAAAAACGAAGGACACTGAAACAATGAGAGAGCCCTTGGATTTAAGGGCTTAAAAGTTTCTTTGCAAATCGTCGGTCAATCTCCTCCTGTTCAAGATAGGGACACGCTTTACTGTGCGAATAATAATAATCTTAGATCGACCCCAGTACACAACTGGCACTTATTTCTTGGGCCCCGAGAGGTGCAAGGCAAAATCGACCTCGGCGGATTTTGAACTCAGAAATTAAAGAGCCAGAAGAAATACCAAAAGGTATTTTCCTCCGAAGATCTAACGATTCTGCCATTTCGCTACTGGCTTAATAATAATAATAGTTATTATTATTATTTCAATTTTTTGCGACAAGGGCAGCTTAGGGGAGGTGGGGATATGTCGATTACATCGACTCTAGTATTCAACTGGTACTTGTTTTATTGACCACAGAAGGATGAAAGACAAAGTTGACCTCGGCGGAATTTGAACTCAGAACGTAGCGACGGGTGAAATAATAATAATGATAATGATGAAGATGATGATGAAAAATCCAGCTGAAAAAAAGCACTTCAATACTGTGACTGACCCAGCATGGTCGCATTCCAATGGCTGAAG
>NC_068994.1:56470164-56470556 GCF_001194135.2 Octopus bimaculoides | reverse complement strand
TGTGTGTGTGTGTGTGTGTGTGTGTGTGTGTGTGTATGTATATATACACGTATGTGCGAAGGTGGGTGTTTATAGCTCCTTATCCATCTTTCGCTCTATTTCACAAATACACACACATACACGGATTCACAGGAACAAGGTCAGTAAACACACACACACACATACACTGTTTTCTCTCCGTTTCTTTTACGCACTAATCATTTTTCTCCATTAACATATATACTCATACTTATATACATACATACATAGATATATATATAATATATATACACACACACATACATATATATGTATATATATATATACATATATATATACGTATATATACACATCATATATTCATGTTATATACCCATATATATACATATATACGCACAAACGTGTCTATATAT
>NC_068994.1:56467565-56469447 GCF_001194135.2 Octopus bimaculoides | reverse complement strand
TATATATATATATATATATATATATAACATGCTTGTGTGCATGTATATGTATAAAACTTGTGTGTGTGTGTATGTGTGTGTGTGTGTGTGTGTGTGTGTGTGTGTGAGGTAACTGCCAGCTGCAAGAACAAGAGTCAAAAAGAGGAATTGTGGTGTGATGTGTCATCGTTACACTTGAAAGACCAATTAATAATTGTAAAGAAAATTCTTTAACCACAGGTGTTGTGTATGAAATTAAATACCTATCACGTTTTTTCCTCGCTTGATTACATTTCTTAATTAGCTGACACTTTCTTGTTCAACTGGCAACACCATGTTTTATGAGTGTATGTTACAACAATCTGAACCGAACCGGAGATCCGTTTTCGCTTTTCGTTCGAATCATTATATTTCATATCCACAACCCGATTCAATGTCGGAGGTTTCTACGTGGTTCTTTATCTGTTAAAGACAGCAGCCGAGTCTTCCTTAGATGCCATCCAAATGTCTTAGAAAGGGGTACGTTGGATGATGTGGTCATTGGTTGTGTGTATTCAGTAAAAGGACAGGATGGTCACACCCGGAATACATTTACTCAAATGTATTCAATTAGAGATGACTAGAAGCTAAAATACGACAACAATAACTATTTCTTTATTGCCCACAAGGGGATAAACATGGCTTCAGAAGGGGTCATCATCGAACGTGATTGAATGCCAAGCTGATATGTGTTGTGGTCCTTTTTTTTATAGCACCAGTCCAGATAATTTTTGATCAGGACTTGTATTTAACCGTAAGTCTTTCCGCAATTCTCGAAAGTTAAATTCTTTGGAAATATCTAGAGGAATGGTAAGTATCATATGGAACTTTCCCACATTTTCATTCTCATCATATTTGTTGAGATCCCTCTTCTGATAAACGCATTTCACACCAGAGAATCTAAAGATGGAAATATTCGGTATCGTGTCAACTATACTAATAGATAATGAAGTACGTGCCGAAGAATTCTCCGGCTAATTACTTACTTACTTAATTAATTAATTATCTAGTGGAATTGAATATCTATGAATCCGTGTTCTCAATGACATTTTAAAGCATGAGACACTGAGAGATTGGTTTCACTCTGAAATATTATACGAAGACAGAGTCTTCAGCGGTGTGCTAACGGCATGGTAAATTATGCAAATATTTTAATGAACATGCCTCTGTGTGTATGTGTGTGTGCCTGAGTGTCTGTGTATATATGTGGTGTGTATGTGTGTGCCTGTGTATATGCGGTGTGTGTGTGTGTGTGTGTGTGTATGTCTGTGTGTAAAGTATGTACATTCGTGCGTGTATACACAGAGACATACTTTGTGTATATATTTGTAGCCAGGTATAGAGACAGACAGATATACAGACAGACAGATAGATACATAGATAAATAGATTGATATTTAGTAGAATAAACATGTATATATATTACATGTACATGCGTGTGCGTGCGTTTGTGCGGGAATTTATGAATGACAGAAGACAAGAGGTTACAAAATCAGTTTCATTAGCTTAAAGGTGTATTTACCATAAGAAGCATTGTAATAGCTCCGAGGAAGCAATATAATGTCGAACGAGCATTCACCTGTGAATGCAATATTCCCTACTGCCGAAACAGCTGTAAGCCAATGAAAGTGTTCACATCACTTCTATTCCATTGTCATTTCTCAATTGATGTTATTCTCATACTCTGTATTCTCCTGCCCTTTTAATCGAAAGCTTTAATACACCGAGATCTAACAACTGGTTATTAATATCCCAATTCCAATACATAATCATTATATACACACACACATATATATATACATATATATATATATACATATATACATATATATATATATATATATATATATATATATATATATATA
>NC_068994.1:56464255-56466994 GCF_001194135.2 Octopus bimaculoides | reverse complement strand
TTTAACATTCAACCGAAAAATTCCTGAATACCTTGTTATTAAACTTTGGTATGAAAAATGTTTGATACTGACTACAGGTAGACACACACACACGCGGATAGGTAGAGATGTCTTCTGGTACTTATTAGTGCGTGGAAATTTATATACCATCTTTTTGTCTTCAAAGTATTAATTGCGGTTCTTGATCAAAGATTTGCTGGTTATTAAATCTAGCACGAGGTGTGGGGGAGAAGGAATAGCAGTGGTAGTCGCGAAGGTTAGTAGTAGTAGTAGTAGTAGTAGTAATGGTGGTGGTGGTGGTGGACTTAGTAGCGGTTGCTGTTCATACGGTTGTTGTTGCGTATCAGATCTTGTCAAGAATGCCTATGACCTCCCCGTCCCTTTTCTACTCTAGGCACAAGGCCCAAAATTTTTGGGGAGATGGGGGGGGGGGCAGTTGATTAAATCGAATCAAGTACGCAACTGGTATTTAGCTTATCGATATCGAAAGGATGAAAGGCAAAGTCGACCTCGGCGGAATTTGAACTCAGAACGTAAAGACGGACGAAATACCGCTAAGCATTTCGTCCGGCGTGCTAACGTTTCTGCCCAGCTCCGCCGCCTTGTGGTCCCTTCGTTTCTTTGAAGCCAATGAAGAAACCTGCCCGACACCACTCCATTTGCTAGAAATAGTAGCTAAATCGCCTTCCTGTCACTCGCCTCGCGTCTTTCGAAAAAAAAAACTGCGGTAAGGAAACGTTAGATAATGAAGTCATGCATAGAGATAGATTCTCATAAAACCAGTGGGTTGGTCACGCTTGACATGCTTTTTGGCACTGTTCTACTCAGTCGCGGTTCACCTGTGCCCAATCATCATCATCAACGCCGTCATCAGAATCGTTTATCGACTTCGTTACCATCATCATCATCATCATCGTCGTCGTTGTCGATTTCCTCACCGTTTTCGTCGATGTCGTTTGTCATCGTCGTCACATTCATCATCATCATCAACATCATCATCATCATCTTTTTCTTTTCTTTTTTTATGGATTTGTATTTAAAATAGGTACCCTTCGTTTTTTTCTTTTTATGGTATCAGAACAAGACTTGGCTACTATCTCTAGCAAATCGAGCTACTGCGTGAATACTCTCTTGCTAGACCATAATGCTGTTTGTTGTTGTTGCTGCTGCTGCTGCTGTTGTTGTTTTTGCTGTTGTTGTCAAGGCTCACAATCAGCTTTCAACGATCAAATCGCCCGATCAAAGTTGATCCAGTTGTGACCACCCTGTTTTATTGTTTTTCCTTTCGATATCTAACCTAACAAAATCCTTCTATTTTTTACAACTTACTCAGTGCTTTGTTATGATTTGGCTACGACTTCCAACACGTCAACCAACTGCATAGAGGCAAGACGCTTCCACCTAATCTAGTAATTAATCTGATAATTACTTAATTAGTTATTTCAGTAACGACCTATTTGGTTGATTAGTTTAGCTAGTTTGCTTGATTGGCGAACAAGTCAATTGCTCGTATAAATCCTAGTTTTACTAAAGATCCGGTTACTCTTAATTATCACTTAATACTAATTGACGCCGAGTTAGAAGCTTTGCGGTATTTAAGAGTCCATCTTGCTAAATTCTGATTTGAAATTCCGTCATTTTCTTCTTTCAGATCAGAAATATTGTTTTAGTGTGGATGCGCAATTGCCCAGTGTGTAGGGCAGCGGATTCGCGGTCGTAGGATCGCGGTTTCGGTTCACAAACGGGCGGTGTGAGTGTTTATTGAGCGAAAAACACCCAAAGTTCCTCGATGATCCGGCAGGGGGGGGGGAGAACCCTGCTGCGTTTTTTCACCACTACTTTCCCTAACTCTTTCTTCCCGTTTCTGTTGTGCCTGTATTTCAAAGAGCCAGCCTTGTCACACTCTGTGTCACGCTGAATCTCCCTTGAGAACTACGTTAAAGGTATACGTGTCTGTGGAGTGCTCAACCACTTGCGCGTTAATTTCACGAGCAAGCTGTTCCATTGATCGGATCAACTGGAACCCTCATCGTCGTAACCGACGGAGTGCCACGAATTCTATCGGTCTGTTTTGTCGAACTGCCTAGTTATTGGGACGGAAACAAAGCACCACCAGTTGTTGCCAAGTGTAGAAGGAAACTGTGAGGAAGCTCGCCGTGTAGATATATTGTATATACATGCGTGTGTCTGTGTTTGTACTCCATCCATCCATCCACTGATTGTCGAGCAGCAATGAGTTGGTGACTTTAGGTGGCACAGTAGAGCCATAGGCGGAGACAGAAAATGGCACGACAACGAGGGAACATAATGATTTGGACGGATAAAGAAACCAACATAAAATGATTGAATGGAAAAGATAATGATGGTGGGGTGGTGGGGCCGAGGGCGGCACAGAAGGTCACAATGACGGCAGTGGCGGCGACGACGAGGATGATGATGATGATGATGATGATGATGACGATTGTGGTATTGGCGATGACGATGATAAGGATGAAAATGACGGGGCGGTGGAGTTAAAGGCAAAAGGATAATTGAGACAATGGCAATGATGATGATGATGATGATGATGAATATGATGTGGGAGGTGTTCATGATGAATGTGGTGGTTGTAGTAGTAGTAGTAGTAGTGGTAGTGGTGGTAGTAGTTGATGTTTGTAGCGAGCGGTGTCGGACATGGAAGTAATAATGGAAGGTATGCTGGTGGTGGAGGTGGCGGCGGCGGTAGTGATTGTGGTGGCG
>NC_068994.1:56462146-56463859 GCF_001194135.2 Octopus bimaculoides | reverse complement strand
AGTGAGTGTTTTGGTTGGAGGGTTTAAAGCGAACGTAGCTTTAAGTGACCCGGTGTAGGGGGATTGGGGGGGATGAGGTGAGGAGGAGGGGGAGGCGGCGATGAGCGATCACGCTTCGCTAAACCGCGTTATTACATTTCTTTCGACAGGGCAACACAAACAACAACATTAACAGCGACAACATCAACATCATCATCATCATCATTATTAGCATCAACAATAGCATCATCATCACCACCATCATCATCACCATCATCATCACCATCATCATCATCATCATCATCATCATCATCATCAACAGCAACGACCATAACATCACCATCAACGAGATTGAACCCAGCTAAAGAGGCCTCTGCAAGGTCTTTCGATCCTGCGAGAAGTAACAACCAAATATCTCATTTATCATACCCTGTCATCGTAAATAAAGGACACCTCGGGTATCGTAGTCCTTAAGCATTCCTTCGGTATTGGTACATGACGTCATTAAACCCACACATATATGTGTGTGTGTGTGTGTGTGTGTTTGTGCCCCCACCATCACTTGACAACCGATGCTGGTGTGTTTACGTCCCCATAACTTAGCAGTTCAGCAAAAGAGACCGATAGAATACGTACTAGGCTTCCAAAGAATAAGTCCTGGGGTCGATTTGCTCGACTAAAGACGGTGCTCCAGCATGGCCACAGTCAAATGACTGAAACAAGTAAAAGAGTAATGTGTACTGGGTTATATGTACATAACAAAAAAAAACGGGATGGTCACGGCTGGAACTAATTTGGAGCTAAACAACTATAACACTGTAGATGTAACAGCCAATATGTCCCTCAAATGACATTCTATCTTTAAAAACATAAATAGACCTGGATCAGTGACCCGTAACCTTTTCCCTACACAAGATTCCATTTAATAAAACGAATTATCCCTAGGGTCCTATGCTTTTGAAGGGTCTGTCTCAGCTCACGGACATTCAGTACTACTTTTGTGAACCCTAGGGTTCGTGAACCTTGAATTTGAAACTGTTTTGTTAGATATTATAGTCTGAGATATTCTCAAAAGGAAACGGGGGGAACTAAACTGGATGGTCACGGTAGGGTGGTCATAGCTGGAATGCTTTTGATCACAAATCTGGTCATTCAAGGCTGACTTGGATTTAAACGACAACAATATCGACCTGTTAGATATAACAGCCAATCTCCCTCACATCTCATAAAAAAAAGATGTCGGGCATATTAAGATGGAGGAGCCGTAGTGAGTTAAAAAAAAAATAGACGGGATTGTCTCGGCTGGAACGCCTTAGATCAAAAGAGCTACTCACTCAGAGCTGATATGGGGGATGGGAGGTGCTAAACAATATCGGCAGCCATATTAACAACAGCAACATCAACAACAACAATAACAACAATATTTACAAATGCTTCCTCCGCCTTCGCCTTTTATTGTTTCCCCGGCCGACCATCCCCCCACTCCACTCCACCCTCTGAATCCTTCAGTCTCATCTCGCCCCACTTCACCTTTTCCTCCACTTCACCTTTTCCTCCACTTCACCTACCCCCACTTCATCTAGCCCCTCTTCCACCTCTTCACTACTCCCCCTTTTTCCTCCCCCCCTCATTTCACCTCCGTCTCTCCCCATCCCCTCCCTCGTAGTGATGACAGACAACTAGATAATGAGATTCTCCAAACGTCGCCCAATTTCATCCCTCTCTGAGTTTCAA
>NC_068994.1:56459813-56461720 GCF_001194135.2 Octopus bimaculoides | reverse complement strand
GTATATATGTGCGTGTGAATACATATATGTATGCGTGTATGTATGTATGTATGTATGTGTATATCTATGTTTGTATGAACGTATGCTTTCATGTGTGTGTATATATGCGTATTATGTGTATACGTATATGTATGTATGTCAGCAGATATATGTATGTACATATGAATATTTGCTTGTATGTACGTATATGTGTAGGTATGTATGTGCCTATGTATATATATCAATGTACCTGTGTATGTGCATACATACATACATACATTCATACATACATACATACATACATACATACATACATGCATACATATTTGTAAATATATGCGTAAATATGTGTATATGTATGTATGTTTTCCTGTGTGTGTCTAGCGCAACATTGTGTTTGCCTGTAAGCATGTTCGTCGATAACGGGGGGCACTGGGGGGCACTGGGCGGCACTTACCCCTCATTATTCATTGGTGCACCCTCAGATTAAGAAAACACAGTTCACAGAAACTTTCCGCAGTACAAATTAGTGCCCACTCAGAATCGTTTGATGATTTGAAAGGCAAATGCTGTCTCGTTATGCAACCATCATATGTCACAAAGTACAACGTGTTCAAAAAGTCTCTCCGCAGTAAGTATTGCAAAATAAATATTTTTAAGATGGTATAAGACTATGAAAACTTATGTTCTTCAATGGTTAGCATGCCGACACGCTGAAGGATACACAATGACTGAGAGACAAAAGCTGACACTCGGCCGCCCACGCAGTGATAAGTTGTGCATGCACAGGATGAAAAAGATTCACTGCGGAGAGACCTTTTGAACACCCTGTATATTAAACGTTTTGACAAGTCAATACCGTGTACTACAGTGTTAGTAGTGCACTTAGATCACGTGTTAAGACCATCTCTACAGATTTTCTGTAGAAGTTATAACCAGCACTAATTTTGCTACGACGTTACGTATCCGAGCGGGGTCCTTGCTAAGTTCCTGCAACCCCTGTGGTCGCAGAGGGCCTCCGCGGTTGAGAGGAACCATGCTAAGATCAAAGTACGTAGATGAGTCGTCTGTTTACTTTGGTTAAGATGTTGAACAAGATTTAAACTGTTTACGTTAACTGAAAATTTCAAGGAATAAAATGATAATGCATCGTACCTGCACATTCAAAATGCGCCTATATTTTCCGTCATTTTTGTCTATACCCATATTTACTGCCAAGGATGTGCAACTACTGCCTACAAATCCCTTTCATTCCCTAATATGTCCAAGCTCACATGAGCCAAGGACAATAACAAACTATTTCCAGTTTTCTGCAGTTTTGCAGGAAACGCCGAAATTTTCTTCCAGCGAGATTAAGAAATTATAAAATTATTTTCTTTCTTACTCAATTACCACGGTTACTACTGCTGGTGCCGATGCTGCTGGTGGGAAATAGGATTCTGTGTTGCGAAAATGCTCCGATATCTTCAGGGCATTAAAAGCTAAGTGAAAAAACGTGGCTTCAACCGTGAAAAAGGAATTGGAACGTCACAGGTTCAATTTGCCTCAGAGCATACTAGCAGCTTGTTACATAGTGTTGCCCCGGTTAGATCATATAAATGTAGAGCACTTCATTAAAACCAGCCGCCAGTACATATGTGCAAACACACACACAGACACACACACACACACACACACACACACACACACATACATATATATATATATATACATATATATACGGGCACTACTGAGCAGGTGCGCGTGTGAATTCGCATGAATATATATGTGTATGTGTCTGTGTGTCTGTGAGTGTGTGTGTGTGTGTGTGTGTGTGTGCTTGCGTGTGTTTATATATACATATACATGCTTATATATGAATATTAAAATGGGTTTATATACGCATGTATATATAGATGTCTATATTTATGAATATATCTGTGTATACG
>NC_068994.1:56456998-56457427 GCF_001194135.2 Octopus bimaculoides | reverse complement strand
GGTTATATATAACAGCAATTGCAACAAATGCTGCAGTGTTTTTCTACCATGCACCAATTCATCGGTCGATGATATGCAAGACCGCATCTATTCACGCATGCATTCAAGTAAAATCACATTTGTTCACAGCCTCTGGAAGTTGTTTCCACACAAGCAAACTGACATTTCTTTCTGGCATGTTTGAAGCTGTTCGGTTTTAAGACAAATAAGTAAGCCGCCATTTTGATTTGGTCAGTTTACTCTGTGTGTGTGTGTGTGTGTGTGTGTGTGTGTGTAAATCGTTCCATGCGATGCTAACAGCTTTAGTTTCGTAAACGAGAAAAGAAGACAGTGCGCCTCAGTGGTGTAGATTTTGTTTGTAATATTTATATATAAGATCGCAAAGCGGAAAACTACTCCAGCAACGTCCGAATCTTCAGCTTCATATAT
>NC_068994.1:56451342-56454471 GCF_001194135.2 Octopus bimaculoides | reverse complement strand
GTGTGTGTGTGTGTGTGTGTGTGTGTGTGTGTGTGTGTGTGTGTGTGTGTGTGTGTGTGTGTGTGTGCATTTACGTACATGTCATAAATTCAACAGTTCATACAACTTACATGCCTACACTCACATCCAGGTACACGCACACTCACTCATGCGCACTCCCACTTACACACACATACACACACACACACACACACACTGTGAAGGAGGTAGTGGAAGGTAAAGGTGTGCTTTTTAATGTGTAGTTCCATGATTATTCAGCTTAGACTTAAATAAGAAAACAAATAAAAACATAGCCGAAACCGAATAAGATAACTACACAGACGATATCATATATTTTAATGATACCACATTATCGGATAAATACCTCAGTCTCTGTAGTTTGGCTTTTATCTTTGTTTAAATTCGTTTGGCGACATTTCTAGTTATTGTGATAAACGTATTGCGCAGATTTTTACAGATTTTACCTTAAAATTACGCTGCGTAGGAAGGAGGGAGGGTGACATTGGGGAATGTAATGTTTCGAGACGAACATTGCATATTTTATATACGTCTCACCATCAACCATACTGTCTCGACCTTGGAAAACAGCCGTAGGGCCACTCACAAAGATAGCAGACGCAAGGGGACTGGACCTTCCACTGCAGCCAGCGCAACCGTGCCCTTTCGTGTCCTGCATTGGCCCTGACTGCTGTCAATGTATACCAATCCTTAAAATTCGTTCGCAGATTCAAACCAAGTAGGCAAGAAATCAAAGTGACAATGGCAGAAATAAAGAATGCTAAGAGATAGATAGATAGGCAGATAGATAGATAGATAGGCAGATAGATAGATAGATAGATAGATAGATAGATAGATAGATAGATAGATAGATAGATAGATAGATAGATAGATAGGGAGATAGATAGATAGATAGATAGGCATCACATTCATGTATGTATATGCATCTGATATTTCATCGTTTAACATGGCCCTGAATGCCTTGGCCCCTTATGGGCAATAAAAAAGAAATTACCGTTATTATTATTATTATTATTATTATTATTATTATTATTATTGCTTTTAGTAGTTGTAGCTGAGAAGTTCGTTTTTAGTCTTTGCTCTTTTTTTTTTTTTTTCATAACTGAACAATGGGAATGCTTAAATGTGTGTGCAATAGCCATTCATACCGGCGTTGGTGTCTCGTGTGTTGAGTAGATATGTTGCGTGTATGTATGATGAATATGCATGTTTTCGCAAGTGTAACAATTTAAAAGACAAAAAACAAAAAAAAAAAACAACAAAAAAGGTATTTCGATATAAGCACATACGCTATTGTTGTATATCGGTTCATGAATTTTTCGACTTCATTTTAGCACCATGGCTTTGGAAGATCAAACTCGCCATATTGTTTATTTCAAACGAACTATACGTATATATCAAAAGCATAAACATCAAAAGTCAATAAATAATAATAACAATAATAATAATGATAATGATAATGATAATAATAATAATAATAATAATAAGAAGAAGAATCTAGGAGAGATAATTGAAGTGGACGAAGGTCAACAACTAAATTTGAACTTCCGGAAGTCATTAAGCGGTGGCTGGAGTTACTTGATGTATCGACAGAATCTCCGCGAATCACACTCAAGAATTTTAAAGTAGGGGGAAAAAAACTGATGCATTGTTTAATGTGCGACTCTTAGGTGCATTGTGACACTAGGAACAACAGGAAGAGAAAAAAGGGCTCAATTGCTTTTTTCTTTTCTTTCATCATGCTTTTTTTTTTTGTGTGTGTTTTCCAATATGTTTTTATAAATCTCGATCGACGCAGATCAGAAACCAATCGGCGGCAGCAACAGCACCAACAATAACAAAATATGAACTGATTGCACTCTGCGAAGTTTATCCTGCATTTTGATATCATTACTATATTTTTACTTATTTTGTTGTTGTTGTTGCTGTTGTTGCGTGTATATGTGTGACTGGGCTACAGTAGAATAGCTACTTCGTCGCACGCCTTGCTAGAAATAGTAACCAAATCTCTCAAACTCAACTTGTAATGTGTCCCTCCGTATTCTCAATATAAACATAGTATAACACGGTGAAGTAAGAACCAGTTTGTCAGCCATATAGACTGAGCCTTAATGTTTCAACAGAATGTCTATAGTAGTTGTTATTATTGTTATTGTTGCTGTAATTTATATATAAAAAAATAAGTAAATTGCTACAAATGTAATCTCCACCCTCTCTCTTTCTATGTCTATGTCGGAACAGAAATTCATCAATTCAAATTTCTATCTTTGAACAAGGCACGCAACTCTGGATGCACCAGTCTGTCTGGCTGATACGAAGTTTTTCTATCATATTTCACAGTTGAGTATCTATCGGTGAGATAGTCATCCATCTGTTAAAGCAATCTCCTGCAACAATATGCAAATTTATATCTAAATCTTGTAAAAGCCTTCTCCGTACACTACCATAGAATGTGTATGTGTGTGTGCGTGAGCGAGTGTGCGTAAAGTGCCTGTGTGTGTATATGTTATATATATATATGTATGCGAATGTATATCTGTATATAAATATATATATATGTGTGCAAACTCGATATACATATATACTCATGTATGTATATATACAAATATATGCACGTATGCGTGTATGTGTACATATATAAATATATATATATTATATTATATGTTTAAACCGGTATATATATATATATATATACCGGTTCAAGCGTATTATATTTCTTATATTATACAATCACACACACACAAACAAAATGATACAAATATCTTTTCTACATATCTCTCAATTCGATTATAAAACATATATTTGTGTGAGTGAGTGTGTGTGTGTGTTTTCCAACTTTCGTATGCGTTCGTGCATATGTTTAAACGAGCCTATATATATATCTGTGTAGATGAGTATTAGAGCGTGTGCGCGCGTGCGTGTGTGTATGTATATGTGTGTGTTTGTACATGTCTAAGTGTGAATATGTATTTGGTTTATGTGCAATTTCGTTTGAAAAATGAACCAAATATCTAGGCTAAAATATATATAAGTCGCATAGTGCATGTGTATATATTTGAACAATATAATATATATATATATATATATGAGAGAGAGAGAGAGAGAGATACA
>NC_068994.1:56444046-56451332 GCF_001194135.2 Octopus bimaculoides | reverse complement strand
CTATCTATCTATCTATCTATCTCATTATATATATATATATATATATATATATATATTTATATATATATATAAATGTATGGTGGCATGGTGGCGACTGACATGGTGTCTAGTTCTGTATAGAAGCTAGCTCTTCTGCTACAAGTATAAACTTTAGGCTATTTCTATACATAATACAACTTCAAGCTGACTTAATCTTCGTTCCTCAGTGTGTATTATTAGATTTGAAAACAAATTACAGCCAGATTATATCATAATATTGCTAGAAAAGAATTATTATAAAGAAAATTTACCATCTTTGGCTCTCTTGCTTCTGTCTGTGTATGTTCGTGTGCGGTATACATGCTTTCCAAGGTAACCCGGAATGTACGGCTTCGGTTCCTACACACACTAACACAGACATACATACAAACCCGTTCAGGTATGGAAAGAGAGAGGGGGGAGGAAGATTACATTTGTAGCAATTTATATTTTTTATATAAATTACATTTTATAAATTTTTTTTACCTCTCTAAAACATATATATGTAAAGTACGCAATACGTTTTTACTTTTATATTCTATAGCTAAGGTTAAACTTCTTTTAGGTATACCAACTAATGTATATATCTGTGTTTATATACATATACATATACATATATACATATATATATATATATATATAATTTTCTGTGCTGCTTCTTGGAAATTGAATCCAATGGTTTCAACCAGCCGAAATATATTCCTCTATATCAGCGTTAATTCTCAATAGACATTGATATATAGCGATATGCATCGCTATATGAAACCGTTGGTAAGGTATCGACTTCATATGATAAGGGAGGAAACATATAATTCACACTCTAACAACGTGCTCTTAAGTAATGTTTCTTCAGTCCATCATACGAACACATACACACACGCACATACATACATACACACACACACACACACACACACACACACACACACACACAAACATACACACACAATTTTGGATGGAGGGAGGGATGGAGAAACGTAGATGTAGATACGTGGATAGATATAGATGCCGCCTTAGAGAAAGTCAAATACTAAAAAAAACTGTTTCTCACATAGGCAGAAGGCCTGGAATTTTGTGGAGGGAGCCTGGTTGATTAAATTGCCCCCCAGTAATTTGCTGGAATTTTATATTATCGACAGCGGAAGAGTGAAAGACAAAGTCGACATAGATAGCATTTGAAATCAAAGCCGGAACGGATACTGCAGGACGAATAGATAGACAGACAGACAGACAGACAGGTAGGTAGGTAGAGAGAGAGAGAGAGGGAGGGTGTGATAAATAGATAGAAAGACAGCTAGATAGATAGATAGATAGACAGACAGCTAGGTAGATAGATAGATAGATAACCTTCTTTATTAGCCACACAGGGTTTAACAGAGGGTGGGGGGTGGGAGATAAATATAAATGTAGAGCTTTCTTTTCGAAAATGAAAAGAAGGGGAAAAATAAGAAAGTAAAATTCCGATCAAAAGGGATCGGGAAAAAAAAAACGATCAAAAGGGATAGTGTATCACGGAAGAAATTTTTAAAATGTAAGAAGCAAGATTAGGTTTATCTGTGGAAAGAAAAGCCTACGGAAAAGACCATGCTAACCTTAGGCAGGGAGGGAATAAACGCATGAGAACAAAATGCTCTCTCTCTTTTATCAATTTACACGATCATGCTCAAAGTGGTTTCGTCACTCGCACGCAGCGTCGTTGCTACGTTCACTCACCTGCTTTTGAAACTTTCACGAGACAAAACCTGCTTCTCCATTCTCACCTTCCTTTTCAAGTGGTACTTGAAAAAGTTGACGAGCGACTGGCCAGAGAGGTAAGTTTTCGTCTCTAATCGTTTCGCTCGGGTCCACCACACACATTCTTTCACCATGGCCACCAGTACGATGAAGACTGCTTTGCCTTCCTGGTTGAGAGAAGGTGGCGGAGCAATTGTCACAATAGACTCGGCCGACACGCGGACTCGTCCCACAGGTGACAGCAGCCGTTCGGCATAAGCCCACAGGTCCGAAATGGTTGGACACTTGCACGAGTGCGTGCAGAACGGTTTCATCACTTTGACAGTATCTCGGGCAAGTGGGTCTGGTGTGCCTCGAACCGTGCCTGTAGAGCTTATCCCGAACAGGTAATGCTTTTCGATATATGCAGTATTTTCATGTTTTGAAACACGTTAAGTGTCCTGGAAGTTAACTTATACAGGAGACAATCTCTCCTAGATTACGTTGAAGCAGGTTTATTCTTTTTGATCGGCAGAAAGTTTGAAAAGTTACTTAGGGACAGAGAATTTCGTGCATGTCACGTATCACACTTGTTGTTATATGTTTTGTATACGCACATTCGTACACACACACACACACACACACACACCATACATATACAGTCAAAAGTACACATTCATTCATTTACTTGTATATGCATAAGCATATGAAATATATATATATATATATATATATATATATATATATATATATATTTCATATATAGGGTTTAACATACATACTTGAGAAGTGTGCGTGTGGATATATATAAATGTGTATATATTGCATACATGTTTACGAATATAATATTATATATATACATCATATATAAAAATATTTGCATGCACGTATAACCATATTTACGTGAGTCGTTGAGAAAAATAGAAAGACACTTAAAATTGCCGAACTGCAGATATGTAGAATGGCTGACTCACTCTATCGAGAAACGACACATATAAACCTATATGCGTCAGTGAATTTTTCTAATGGTTTTCCCTATTACTAAATCCTTTCTTTATTTTATGCAGGTTACGTCCATTATCAACTTTAACTCCCTTGCACCTAACGAACAACTTTAAACAAAAATGAAAGGCTCCGATGGAATAGGATTGGAAATTCTTAAAAGACGCCAGCTTCTGGTATCAGAACTGAGTACAACTTGAGGTAAGTGTTTGCTTTTGACGCCATTTTGTCTGTTGTAGTCACTGTATTTTTTGTAACAATTCTCTTTAAATTATTGTTGTTGTGAATTGTTTTACTTCCAGCATGCATCTGTAAGCCGTGAAACGAAATGTGAGAGTGAGCAAATGACCTTAATGGTCAGGGGAAAACGTATTTTTTGTAGGGTTTGCTTCATTGGATGCAAAGAAGCGATCTGTTCCATTGGAGTATACTCTGTTGTTACTTTTGGGGATTTTTTTCTCTTTTAACATTTTTACACGTCAAACGAAACCGCCCTCCCTCCACCATGTCTTGTGTTCTATCCTCTGTACAGCCTTGTGTGCTTTGAGCTCTCTTGAGTAATAAAAAAAATAATCATTATCAGTATTATCAATAAAGCAGTGAGCTGGCAGAATTACTGGTGCGTCGGACAAAATGCCTGGTGTTATTTCTTCCGGTTTTACATTGTGAGTTATTATGCCGTCGAGGTCAACATTGCATTTTATCATTTCGGGGTCGATAAAAAAGTACCTGACAAGTACTGGGGTCTCTGTAATTGACGAGCCCCTATCCCAAAATTTCAGGCTTTGTGCCTTATTATACACACACATGTTCTTTGTTTTGTCCTATACTGTCCAAAAAGTTTTTCTTAATGTAAACCTTTGTGGTTAATAAAGAAATCATCATCATCATCATTATTATTGAGTGAGAGAGCAGTGCATGCCATCAAAGTGACACTGGAGTAGAAATATACGAATTCCAATATACCCATCATGACCACCCGTCTGATAAGAGTACAGCCATTACATACTACATTAGAGAGAAGAGTGAGAGAAAGTTGTGTTGAAAGAGTACAGCAGGGTTCACCCCCCCCACTCCTGCCGAGAGCCTCGTGGAGCTTTTAGGTGTTTTCGCTCAATAAACACTCACAATGCCCGGTCTGGGAATCGAAACTGCAATCCTACGACCGCGAGTCCGCTGCCCTAACCACTGGGCCATTTCGCCTTCGCATACTATACAACATATAAATTAATTCTTCGGAAGTAAATATTTTTGAATTTAGTGAAAAATAATCTTTTGGAACATAGTTCTCTGGAGAGAAGCTACCGTTTTTTGACAGCACTGAAGATGAAGCAGACCCAATTCCTAATTAAATAGGAAGTGCAGTTCTTTTGGCACTCAATTCCATATGTTCTGTCTTAGAGGGTAATCAACTCGAAGTAATATTAATTGTAAAACTAATTAAACATATATGAATATGTCTGCGTTCGCATGTTTGTGTGCATATATGTATGTCTGTGTATATGTATATGTGTATGTATATGTTTATGCGTGTATGTATGTATATATGTATGTATGTATGTGTATGTGAGTGTATGTAAATGTGTGTATATCTTTTCAATGTGTATTTATGAATTTGTAAATGAATGTAAATTTTAGTGTATGTATGTACGTATATCTTCGGATGTGTGTATATATATATATATGTATGTGTATGTATATAAACACGTGTACATCAATGTGCATGTATGTAAAAGTGTGTATACATATGTGTATATACGTGTAATTATGTATATCTATATACATATATGTGCGTGTAACTATGTATGTGTATATACACATATGAATGCATATACATATATATACACATGTATGTATGTACGTGTATCTATGTGTGTGTATATACATGTATGTAAGCATGTATATGCATATATATGTATTGTGTATATACTCGTATGCGTGTTTGCATGTATAGGCGGGTGTATACAAATGAGAGTGCGTCTATTTTCACATTAAATTACTCGAAATATTTAAGATAACCACATCTTAATAAATCACATCTGGTTGATATTAAGAATTTTCACTTCTTTCGTAAAAGCTGGGGTGGACGGATGGGTGGGTGGGCATATCGTTTTACACACATAACAGTTTACTTCGGTTATAGATAAATAGCTATATCTAAGAATATATGTGTGCGTATGATACGGGTATATGTAAGTATGTATGTGTGTGTGTATATATGTATATAATATATATATACACACATATATAAGTACATATATATATATATATATACATACATACACACACATATATATAAGTACATATATATATATATGTATATATATATGAATACCTATACATATATGAACACATATATACAGGAACACACACATATACGTTAATGCAGATATATATTTTTATGTGGGTGTGTTTGTAAACATAAGTATATATGTTAGTGTGTGAGTGTGTATGCATCGATATGCATGAATATGTGTGTATGTAGATTTATACATACATATGCAGAGATAGATACACACATACATACAAACATGTGGATATATATATATATATATATATATATTCATATACACATACACATAATCTGAAAAGCTCGATCTTTGACTAAACACGTTAAAGTGGTGCCCTAGCATGGCTGCTGTCTAATGACTGCAGCAGGTAAACTATTTATATCCATACATGTTACACATATTGTGTGCGTGTGTGTGTGTGTGTGTGTGTGTGTGTGTGAGTGTGTGTGTGCGCGCGCGCGTGTGTATGTATGTATTAATAAGATTACAACATAGTATATACTCTACCATCTTCAGGTAAAATTTTAAACACGTATATATGGATGGGATAATACTTTGATGACGACGAGTACTTAGATAAGGAGATTGCCAAAACTGTTGGTTGGATTCGTTATCGTCACCTGTCTATACCTCTTTAAAGTTTTATCTGAAGATGGTGGTTTATATGTTATGAAGTATTCTGTGACTGCATCAATAATATTTTACCGAAACAGCCGTCGTAAATTTTTAACCCTATTTGTTTATCCTTTTTAGACCTACACCCCCTACAACCAGCCCGGAGTTAGACCTACGGTTTAAATTGGATTTGGTATTTATCTACAGTATTCTACCGACACCTGATATCTTAGTGGTTATTTTATTTCGCTGTGAACGCTATATTATGGTACCTAGCCATTTCTGGCGTCCTACGTGATCATGTGACCAGATTCAATTGAATCCTATGTCAGATCTGTCCCTTTCTCTCTCGGAATGATGGGAAGGACACAGTGTGGAGGTACTTCACATATGTTGCGCCTGTCTCTTGTGGAATCTTCTATACTCCCTCGCTGTTTCTTCTCTAAACCCCTTCCTCACTCGCTCTCCATTCTCCAACCTCTCTCCACTGTTCTCTCCCTTTCACTATTCATCTATATATCTACCAGTCTATTTACCTCTGTCTTCATGCACCCCTCACTCTCTTGCTATCTCTGTCAATCTCTCTCCGTTATTCTGTCTCGTTATCTATCTATCTATCTATCTATCTATCTATCTATCTATCTATCTATTTATCTATCTATCCCGCGCCCTCTTTCTTCTTTTCTTCCTCTCCACTGTCTGTCTGTCTGTCTGTCTCTGTCTCTCTCTCTCTTCCTTTCTCCCCGTGTCCTCTAAATTCTCTCTATTTCTCTATGTATGTACGTATGTATCTATCTATCTATCCGTCTGTCTGTTTGTCTACCTGTCTGTCTATCTATTTATCTATGTATCTAACCATGTCTCGAGCCATCTCTCTCTCTCTCTCTCTTTCTCTCTTTCTCTCCCCCATGTCCTCAAAATTTTCTCTCTTTGTATATCTATCTATCTATCTATCTATCTATCTATCTATCTATCTATCTATCTATCCAATTACCTACCTATGACTCGATCCTCCACCCTCCCCTTCTCTCTCTCTCTTCCTCTCGCAATTTATATCTATTTCCCTCTCGTTATCTATGTATCTATCAAGATACCCCCACTCCATCCCTTCTCTCCCCCCCTCACTTCCATCTCTCTCTCCTTCATTTGCCACCAACATTGTCCAACTTCGTTGTCGTCAACCATTCCAACTTCAAAGACAGAGAAACTCTGCCACTTTTAACTCTAAATTAATGCAGTCAACATTATACTATTTTTTTTCTGTTCTTTTTTCTGTTTTTTCTGATTTTTATTCTTTAGTTTCGGTTAATCTTCTCCAAGATCTGAAGACTGATTCTTCTTTTAATTGTTTTTTGTTTTTTTTTGGCATTTGTTTCTGCTCTCTTTTATGTTCTATTATTTGTTTCTTCATTTCATTTTCTGTTTGTCTGCGTTTTTTTTGTGCTGTTCTTTTTATGCCATATCTTTCTTTCTTTCTTTCGTTCCTTTTTTCATTGTTTCCAACCATTAGGGCATCCATCTTTTTTGTACACAAACACACACACTTGTATAATTGTATATGTACACACACATGCAAACACACGCACATATAAATTATATATGTATAAATATATACATATATATAAATGACTGTATATACGTGTATAT
>NC_068994.1:56442897-56443905 GCF_001194135.2 Octopus bimaculoides | reverse complement strand
ATATATACATATACGTAGATGTATATGCATATGTATACATATATATATATATATAGCGTGTGTATATATAAATAATATATGCATATATATAATGATTGTGTATAGAAATAATGTATGTATATATATAACGTAAGCATATATAAATATGTATGTATGAGAATATATTTATATATAACTTGGTAAATATGTGAGTATACACGCGCGTGCGCGCACGCACACACACACACACACACACACACACACACGTATATATATTACGGTTGTTTTCTGTTTTTCTCTAATTCCTTATCACCGAGTTCGCTGGCCGATCACTCCCTTGCCTTACCGATCCCTTCTCTCTCTCTCTCTCTGCCTCTCTGCCTCTCTCTCTCTCTCTCTCTCTCTCTCTCTCTCTCTCCGTCTCTACATTCGTTGTCCATGAAATGATGCTTTTATTTTTGCCTCTCAAATTGTTGGTTCCGGAGCAAAGGCAACCTGTTTTCTATCTCGAATTACTTTACTCGGAACTTCTCAAAGAACTCTTGACAAGTGACCTACATGTATGTATGTACGTATGTATGCGTATATAACTATATATATATATACATATATGTATGTATATTCGCACATTTCTCCATATATATATATACACGCAAACATATAGATACGAACGTATATACCCATATATATAAGCATGTATGTATATACCACTCTCTGCGTAAAGATTTATGTGTGCGTATATAAGCATGATGTGCATGTGTGTATATATATTATATGTATGTGTATAAATATATATTTGTATCCAACACTCCGTATATATATATATATATATATATATATATATGTGTGTGTGTGTGTGTGTGTGTGTGTGTGTGTGTGTGTGTGTGTGTGTGTATCGGTATATTTTGGAATTGCAAACATGTAGAGCCGAATACTTTCGCTTGTCGATGCCAACAGATTTGTTTTCTTGAAATAACTTCCTTTCCTTTGAAAATCCATCCGCCCCCCCCTCATAAAAATAAAGAACAA
>NC_068994.1:56440881-56442307 GCF_001194135.2 Octopus bimaculoides | reverse complement strand
GTACAAGAGCATTGGTCTGGCAGAATCGGCAGTGCGTCGAACAAACTGTCCTGCAGTATCCGTTCCGGCTTTGATTTCAAATGCTATCTATGTCGACTTTGTCTTTCACTCTTCCGCTGTCGATAATATAAAATTCCAGCAAATTACTGGGGGGCAATTTAATCGACCAGGCTCCCTCCACAAAATTCCAGGCCTTCTGCCTATGTGAGAAACAGTTTTTTTAGTATTTGACTTTCTCTAAGGCGGCAAACTGGAAGAATCATTAGCGCGCCGAATAAAATGCTTAGTGGCTTTTCGTCCGTCTTTACGTTCTGATCTCAAACTCCGCCTAGGTCGATTTTGCCTTTGATCCTTTCGGGGGTGATAAAACAAGTACCAGATGAATACTGTGGTCGATATAATCGACTTACCCACATCCTCGAAATTGCTGGCCTTGTTCCAAAATTTGAAATCCGTGTTTGGTTCTTCTTGTTACCATTTCCGTTGGTTGCGAAGAAAGAAAGTGGGAGGGGTAGGTGATACCCAGAAATACGTATGGGGTGGGCGGGGATGGATCACTTATGGTCCTAGGTCAGTCGGTTCCATTAAGGTTTGATAAGAGACGAAACAATAACAACAACAGCAATAAATGATGCGAAAATTCGGCTCCTCAAAACGGTTCTTAATCCATTTGTTAATCCGGTACCCCTAATCTATTGTTACAAAACGCTCGAAAAAGCACCATCAACACCAACAGTAACAACAACAGCAATACCATCATCATAACCACCATCACTATCGGCGTCATCACCATTACCAAAACCAACAGAACAAGATCATCATCATCATTACCACCACCACCACCATCACCATCACCACAAAACTAACATCATCATCACCGCCACCATCTGCATCATCACCACCGCCAACACCATCATTGCTACCATCGCCACCACGTACAACAACAATTCTACCATCAATGTCGCCACCTTCACCACCAACACCACCACCACCATAATCCTCAATATCACCATCATCACCACTACCACCACCACCACCACCACCACGAACATCATCACAGCCATTACCACCACCACTGCCACCATTACCACTAATAACATCACCATTACCACCACCAACAACATCACTATCATCATCATCGTTATCATCATCATCATCATCAATAACAACAACGACAACACTATAATCAATCTTTTTTTTTCCAGACAGTGAAGATACAAGAACCGTAAATGAGTTTAGTAGCGCAAAACTTCAAATTTGTATTATTGTTTATTAAATTCCCGCTAATCTCTTTTATTTGCTAGTTTTTAAAAACTTTTGTTTGTTTATTATTTATTCTTTATAACTATTTTCTGTTTTTTTCTTCCTTTCTCTCTCTCTCTCTCTCTCTCTCTCTCTCTCTCTCTCTCTCTCTCTCTCTCTCTCT
>NC_068994.1:56435793-56437429 GCF_001194135.2 Octopus bimaculoides | reverse complement strand
ATATATATATATATATATATACATACATCCATGCATCCATCCATCCATACATACACACATACACACATCGACAACATGTCAACAATTCCTTTACAAATCTCGCCATTCCTCCTCTCCTTCAAAGCTGAGTACAAACACTAGAAACCGGAGTGAACCTGTTAGCATTGTCCAAATTCTCCTTTAGTGGAGCATGTTGTTCTGTCACTTCCTTGTGATAATATCAGTGGATCTAATCATACCAGTTCCATACCGTACACAATATCCGCCATATTGGTATGGTTTAATCTCTGTTATTTTAGTTGCTTTTCATATCTGTTCCGTTTAATCTATCTTTGTATCAACTCAATGTGAATATTTCTGTTTGTATTTATCTATTTTGCGCATTTGCATTTATGAATCGAAGTAGGTGTTCATGTATGTACGTACGTACGTACGTATGCATGTATATATGTATGTATGTATGTATGTATGTATGTGAATGCGAAATGGCCCAGTGGTTAGGGCATTACGCTTATTATTATTGTCTTTGCCCAACCTCTAACGCTGGAGATGTACTACAGTGTCAGCTGTTCACTACCAAAGAACTAAGGTAACACCCCTTATTTTTCGAGCCCCTTCCGGAGTATTCGAGCGGTTCCAAGCAGTGCTATTTTCTGCAAGTGCTCCACCCTTATTGCAGCCCCTATTTGTTCCACGTACTTCTAGAGATTTTTAATCACTGTTCCCAGGGCTCCGACAATTATTGGTACTACTACCACCTTTTTTATCGACCACAACTGCTTAATTCCCCAAGCTAACCTGTCATATCTCTCGACTTTTCTTTCTTCCTTATTGCATACCTTGTTGTCAGCTGGGCATGCTATATCTATAATCCAGCATAGTTTGTTTTCTTTCTCAATTAAGACTTTGCCTGGCTTCCTATTCTCTATCAAATGGTCGCACTGAATCATAAAATCATCATCATTATTATTATTATTATTATTATTATTATTATTATTATTATTATTATTATTATTATTATCCACGCGTGAACCCACCCGCAACGTATACATTGTTTAGTGCTTAGTCTTCGTAATGTTATTCAACTGTTGGCCTTGCAACAGAAATCTTCATTAACATCATCATCATCATCGTCATCATCATCAACGCCATTATTACAATTTCCGTCGTTATTAGGTTCCTCCTGCTTCGTAGATTTCGTGTTTTGTAAATTCCTTCATCCTTTACCCTTGTGACTAATAAAATAAAAAACACCAACACAACAACTACTACTACTACTACTACTACTACTACTACTACTACTACTACTACGTAGGTCGACACATTCCTGTACTGAAGCAGGTGAGCGACGGAGAATAGCATTTGGATGTGTCATTCGTCTCACACAGCTGTCCTCAATTCCGCTGATCTTTCTCTCTCGTGTCTGTGTCTCCCTCACTCTGTCCCCTGTGTATGTATGTGTGCTTGTGTGTGTGTATCTGTGTGGTATGTGTGTGTGTGTGTAGTAATAGTTACGAGGTTTTCGTGGTGAGGTAGTCGTAAGTGCTATAAGGCAGTGTGTGTGTCTGTCTGTGTCTATGATTGTGTATGTGAGTGTATACATCCACACACGTATTCATGCATATATATATATATA
>NC_068994.1:56432419-56432685 GCF_001194135.2 Octopus bimaculoides | reverse complement strand
GTGTATGTGTGTGTAACATACACACATTTGTGTGCTTGCAATCACACAAAAATGCATGTTCTACATATGTATATGTGTGTGTGTGTGTGAGAGAGAGAGAGAGAGAAAGTTTAAGTATCTACATATACACACACATACATGTATACATACGAATATATACATACATACATATACACGCACATACTGGCATACATAGACATATTTTTTTATATATATATAGACATATATATACATCCGCGTACATATATTCATATATATATATATAT
>NC_068994.1:56429060-56432409 GCF_001194135.2 Octopus bimaculoides | reverse complement strand
TATATATATATATATATATTTATATATATATATATATATATATTTGTGTGCATGTATATATATATGTGTGTGTGTGTATGCAAACTCACAAATCACACATATATATATAAATATATATATATATATAGAAATGTATGTGTGTGCTTGTGCGTGTGTGTGTGTGTGTATGTGTGTGTAACATACACACATTTGTGTGCTTGCAATCACACAAAAATGCATGTTCTACATATGTATATGTGTGTGTGTGTGTGAGAGAGAGAGAGAGAGAAAGTTTAAGTATCTACATATACACACACATACATGTATACATACGAATATATACATACATACATATACACGCACATACTGGCATACATAGACATATTTTTTTATATATATATAGACATATATATACATCCGCGTACATATATTCATATATATATATATATATACACACTCACAGTTAAGAATATATATGCATGCATACCGACCTATATATATATATATATATATATATATATACACACACATACAGACACGCGCGCTCCCACACACACACACAAACACCAGGACCCTTCCCCGAAATATATATATATGTATCCAACAACCCCTACAAACAAATGGTAATCTTTTCAAATGTCACGTTCCGATTTCGGTTTTTATTTTGGTAATTTTATTTTTGTTTTGTTTCTTTGTATATTCTTTCGCGTATTTTTATCTTAGTTCCTTCTATCAGCCATTGATCATCGACTTGCACCCCACTCTCCCTCCTCACCACGTCATAACTTACGATCCACCCAGCACGTACCATTTCCCTCATACCCTTATTCCACCTCCAAGACCACCACCACCGACAATTGCCTCCCGGCACTTCCTCCTGTTTCTATTCCAAGTCATTCCGCGGGAAGCACCGAAGTCACAAATGAACGATTACAAGAAAAAGCAACAACAAAAATAAAATAAATATTTACTTTATTGTTGATGTTATTATTATTATTATTATTAATATTATTATTATTATTATTATTATTATTATTATTATTATTATTATGGGGAGTTCATCATTATTATTATTATTATTGTTGCTGTTGTTGTTGTTGTTGTTAAGGCTGCGAGCTGGCAGAATCGTTAGCGCACCGGACAAAATATTTAGCTATATTTCGCTTGTTTGCACTTTCTGAGTTCGAATTCTGCCGAGGTTGACTGGTTTCATTCTTTTTACATCTGCCACTACTACTACTACTACTACTAATAATAATAATAATAATGATAATGCTACTACTGCTACTATTACTAAACCGATGTTCACAAAATGGTGTTCCTCAATGTCAAATCCTTGCAGAAATAGATGAAAGCCACCTAAGCAAACATAAACATTCACACATACAAGCCTCCATAACAGAAACACAAACTTCGGCACCTTCTTTACGTGCGTGCTTATCTCTCCTTTCATCCATTATGCTCTCGCGCTTTGTATATATATAAAACATATTTGTGTATGTATATGAACACGCGTGCATATATATATATATATATGTGTGTGTGTGTGTGTGTGTGTGCGTGTACATATACATATTTAGAAACACACACACACCAACAACCATACTACCGCTAACCTACTCTGATTTTGTAATTGCACACCTCTACATGCATACACATCACAAAATCACACACACACACACACACACTCACACACACAAACCCTTTTGTTTCTTCTTAAATTCCCATATTTCTAGCTGAAAACCATATTCCTACCTGGCCCCTAAACCCGCGCCCGTTTTTCAGCTTTTCGTTCCAACCACTTTTCGTTTTTAACATCTCTCTTTTATTTTTTCTCCTAATTTTATTTTACGATGAAAGACGACACTCCGAAACGTTAAATAGTTTTCTCCCTTTTTAAGCGTTAAAATAAAACGATATTTGTCAAAACTATCCTCCTGCGTTAATTTTCCTATTTTATGTTCATTTCCTGCACAATACATGCATATATACATGTGTATGTGTGTGTATATATGTATATGCGTGTATATATATAAAATGTACGTTACAGATATATGTGCATGTGTGTGTATATGTATGTATGTATGTATGTACATAAGTATGCATGTATATTTAGGATGTAAGATAGTTCCACATGGCTGACAAATTACATTTTCATAAATGAAAGGACGTGTTTCATTTTGAGACCAATGATGTGTTGTGGCATAAAATTACCAAAACACACATAATTAGTTTTAATTAGATACTTAATTAACAACCAGAATATAAATCATCCCAACTTGCAACATTAACTTCGGAATTATATTTAACTCAGATGGGAAGCTACAACAGTAGTGCATAATATCAAGGAAAAGAACAAATTTTGGTATGCTTTCGGTAAGAGTCTATGACGTCAGGTCATGATTGTGTGTGTGACATTGTGTTTCACTAGCTTCCCACAGCCAAATATACACTCACACGCGCACATTCACCCCTTCTCTCTTCTTCACTCACACACACACACACACACACACACATGTACACATTCCAGAACATTGACCAAATTTTGATTGTCTTTTCCGTTAAAATGATAACATGACTGAAGGGTGTGATTTGAAGGGCACTTCGAGTGTTGTGTTTAGCATTATCAACAACCACTTCGATGGGCAATTCTTAACTCGTATCTCAATTGTTTTTGGATATGTTACACGAAGCTTGTTTGTCGTCCTGTGTTTCCCCGTTTCTTTGTTTTTATTTGTTGTTGTCCTTTCTTTTATTTTTGGTGCGTCTCATGGCTGTTTGTCGTCCTGCTCAGGAATGTACATTTAGCTTCGTAATATCTATAATCAACGACAGTCTCTTATTTCATTTCAACACTGTCTGATTCATCTCACACCAGCGAAAATACACCATGTGTCATACAAACACATTTGCAATCAAGCACACACACTCACACACACACACACGCACACGCACGCACACACACGCACACACGTTCGTGCTCTGTTACTTTCCTCTCACATTTATTAGTTTCAGGCATTAGCTGGGGTCAGAGTAGGTGTGCGCATGTGTGTGTATATACACCCCCCCACACAGGCACATGTACATACATAATACATACATACATACATACATATATATATATATGTGTGTGTTCGTGTGTGTATGTAAATGCATACACACACACACACTCTTCTGTGTTTGTCCCCCCAACATCGCTTGACAACCGATGTTGGTGTGTTTACGTCCCCGTAACTTAGCGGTTCGGCAAAACGGACCGATAGAATAAATACTAGGCTCACAAAGATTCAGTCCTGGGGTCGCTTAAATGGATACATATATATATGTATATATATATATAGAATGTATATATATATATATATATATATAT
>NC_068994.1:56427669-56428589 GCF_001194135.2 Octopus bimaculoides | reverse complement strand
TATATATATATATATATATATATATATATATATATATATATATATATATATATCCATTATACATATACTCATGCATGCATGTATGTAAGTAAACACACACCAATGTAGGTCTTCCATGCGTGAATGCTTGTGCACTTACCACGACGACGACCATCGCCATCGCCATCAAATAACCTGAAAGCAGGACGACAGAGGAAATAGAAGTACAGCCGAACGTGGCAAATGGCATTGCTAAACTCGTTTCAAAGACACAGAATTGGAACAGACATTTGCTATTTACTGTTCCATGCGATTATCAGTTCACTCTTGGCCGCCATTTTGGAGATGTCTCCCATTTCGAATGATGTTCGATTTTTTTCTTGTAGTTTTTCGTTTTCGAGTTTTTTCTTCGGTTTTTCTGCAGAGGAGGTCGTATTTTCTAATTGTTTTTGATATTGTTTTTCATTGTTATTTATTCCTTTTTTATTTTTTTAAGGTATTCTTTGATTTTTTCCCTCCCACTGACTTATTAACTTTATTTTCTTTTAACCTATTATTCTCATTACTATCCCCTTTTTTTATTTAACTCTTCGTCTCTCTTTCCGCCCCTTTTCCCTCTCTCCCTTGCTATCTATCTATCTATCTATCTATAACATATATATACATATAACTTACGTATATATAGATCTATATATAACACAAATACACACACAAATACATATGTATATATATATATATATATAATTCTCTCCTTCTCTCTCTCTCTCTCTCTCTCTCTCTCTCTTTCTTTATCTCTCTCTCTCTCTCTCTATCTCTCTCTTTCTCTCTCCCTCTCTCTCTTAGTTTAGTGTTATCCGTCGTCTTTCAGGCGCATACCTCCGCCTGCTCTAAATCACTCGCACTAAATATGTCTCCAGAAGTCTCCAAATGTGTTTGTGTGT
>NC_068994.1:56424580-56426701 GCF_001194135.2 Octopus bimaculoides | reverse complement strand
TATAAAAGACTTTCTCTGTGGATTCGAATCAGAGATTTTGGGTGTTCAGGTTTCCTAGGAATTCCCAGATTCATTAAAACTATCCAAAGAAAGAAAGACAGAAAGATAGAAAGAAATGAAGATAGAAAGAAAGAAAGAAAAAGAAAACACCACCACCAGACCAACAACAACAATGGCGACCTATTTGTTTTCTTAGAACTGCCTGTTGTATCTTGCCAAAGACAGCTTTCTACATTTACAGAACATATTGTTGTTTTTGTTGTTATTATTGCTACTGCTGTTGTTGTTCTTGTTTTGAGTTGTTTAGCTCTAGATCAGCTTTCGTTGAACAGTCCCACGATCAAAGACATTCCTGCCACAGTCTTATACCCGTCTCTTTGTAGATTTGCAATCATATTGCCCAATATGTCTGCCTTTCCTTTTATTGTTTGCAAGACGATAGAATATATATATATATATATTTCCCCCCAAAAATTTGGCCTTTGGCTGTTATTTTTTACCACGTCCAACAACAACGTTCTCACGTCGTCAGCAATGAAGTGGGTTGTTGTGCATTGACCTCAATATTAGCGCCACAATCAAAGGATTCCGATGTCTGTTTATATATGTGTAACTAAAATGTCCAATGGGTGTGGATTTTTCTTAAGACGGCACAGTGTGTTAAGAGAGAGATTCAGTTTTTATTTGTAGCGGATCGAGAGACTACATTGATTGAGCTCTCCCGCGTTGCTTGTCGAATATCCTTTATTCTCCTACTTGCTACAGTCAGCTGACTGCGGCCATGCTGGGGCACCGCTTGAAGAACTTTTAGTTGAATGATTCGACTCCAGTACTTATATATATATATATCTTTTAAATTTTATTTTATTATTATTTTTTTAAAGCTTGGTATTGATTCTATCGGCTACTTTTGGCGAATCGCTAATTTACAGGGACGTAAACATGCTAACACCGCACACACACACAGCAACGCGCGCACACACGCATGCACGCACATATCTTTCGGTTTCTGTCTGCCAAATCCATCCACAGAGCTTTGGTCAATCCCGTGGCTATAATAGAAGACACTTGTCCAAGGTGCCACAGAGTGGGACTGAACCCGAAACAAGTTGTGTAGTAACCAAACTTCTTACCATACAGCCACGCCTATTCCTAATATCTGGATTTTTTTTTTTTTTTTTGTAGCAGACGGATGAAATACCGCTAAGCATTTCGCCCGGGCGTGCTATTACTAATGGTTTCAAATTTTGCCGCAAGCGCAGCCATTTTGGGGGAGGGGATGTGTCGATTACATCAACCCCAGTAGCGTTCAACTGGTATTTAATTTATCGAACCCGGAAGGCTGAAAGGCAAAGTTGACGTCGGCAGAATTTGAACTCAGAATATAGTAGCAGACGAAATACCTCTAAGCAATTCGCCCAGCGCGCTATTTATAAGGGGAATTGTTTTCCAGCAAATGCTTATATCTATGTTATATAAAACTGAGAAATATTTCCAAATATTTCTCATTTATATGCGGCGTTCTACGCCATATAAACCAGGGCTTCAAAAGATAGACCATGAAATCAATGGTAATGTATACACACGATGCGCCATCTCGTATTGCATGCATGCATGCATGCATGTATGTATGTATGTATGTATGTATGTATGTGTGTGTGTGTGTGTGTGTGTGCTCGCGACCGGTTTCTGTACAGTCTCCGGTTACCAAGTTCCAATCACAAGATATTGGATCAATCTTTGGCGATAGAACATTATCGTTTTCCAAAGTGCTGTACGGTGGAATCGAACTCAGAATGCCTAACTGGTCACAAATCGAAATTCTTAACTACACATTCACAATAGGAATCGTATATATAAACTGACACATTTCAACATCTATCTATTCATAAGCACACCGATTTACACATATATACGCGAGCGCGTTTTTTTGTGTGTATGCGTGCGCGCGTACATTACATACTCAAACATCCATATATATTTGCATTTGTCTAAATACTCATATATATTCATATATTTATGCACATATATATGCAAAAATGCATTCATTCGGCGATTTTTTGTACATATATACATACATCATACACAATAGACATAATTCATGTATGTATATATATATAT
>NC_068994.1:56423980-56424570 GCF_001194135.2 Octopus bimaculoides | reverse complement strand
TGTGTGTGTGTGTGTGTGTGTGTGTGTGTGTGTGTATGTGTAGAGTGTTATATATATGAAAATATACATACATGCATATAAGCACACATCTATATATGTTTATTACTGAGCGAACCAAAAGCCTCTTTTCATTTTCGCTTGAAACGCACAAAAGGAGATGTGCACATATGCACATGTCTGCTGAAATATGCGCATAACGTTCAATATATTTACATGCAGTTTCTCGACAGAGTGAACACAAATGAGATTCTTGTGCAACAAGGCATGCCTCCATAAATATCTTCCCTACCAACCACCAATAGATTTTTGTCATTGATAAATTCAACTCAAAAACTAAATGGTTCACATACGCTGCACCAATCTTGCACCTATTTCCATATGGAATATAAACCTAATATTATATATGGATGTGCTTATATCTAGTTATTATTATTATTATTATTATTATTATTATTATTATTATTATTATTATTATTATTATTATTATTATTATTATTATTATTATTATTATTATTATTTATTTATTTATTTATTTATTATTTTTTTTGCAGTAGAATTTATTATTTCTTTTTGTTATTGCATTGCTTTCA
>NC_068994.1:56419820-56423656 GCF_001194135.2 Octopus bimaculoides | reverse complement strand
TATATATATATATATATATATATATATATATATATATATATGAACATGTGAAGGCGCGTAGCCAAGTGCATATGGTGTTGCGATGGAGACCTGTGGTTGCGTTGCGCTTTTGAGCATAACATTTCGTTTCACGTTGCTTCAATCCTCTCAGTTATAAATGGGAAACACCTGCAATGGACTAGCGTTCTGTTCAGTGGGATGTTGACCTACCCGCTTCGCTAGCGGGGTGGCATGATTCGAAAAGTAAAACAAAGCGAGAAAGCGCGTTGTGGCTAGTGGTGTGGGCACTAGCGTAGTTAGGGGCGGCCATCCCGAGCGGCACTTTTAAAGGGGCACCACTTGTGGGTCTGTTGTAGGCAATACGTGTTTTGATTTTGTGGGATCCAGGGACACCACACACTGTAGCTACGCTAGTGTATGTAGGGCAATATCGGATCGTCTATGCAATAGTCGATACAGTGACACACACACACACACACACACACACACACACACACACACACACACACACACACACACAAGCATACTACTGGAGTTGCTCAACGGAGCATAAGGTACTCTCATGCTAAAAAAAAAAACAGGTTATGCCGGGTATTGTTTTGCAGGCGTTTGTCACCTCCGTCCGACTCCCAGAGGAAGCTTCACATCGGCTTATTTGCATATTAGCTTCGTCCCAATTTCTCTCAATCTGGGGCTCTGAAGCCGATCCCTGACATCGTCACACGACGCCAGCTGGCAGAGATTTCTCCCTCTCCCGCTCAGGTACAGAGCTGCAAGTCTCCCCTCCGCTCGTCCGTTTGTTCTACTTAACGTCTATTCTTGTTCACACTTTGTATTCCTTTAGAACGGTGCCGTACATACAATTCAGAGGTAGTTAAATACACTAACGAAGACAAAACATTTCGGTGTGTGTGTGTGTGTGTGTGTGTGTGTGTGTGTGTAAGAAAATCAATATATTTACTGTGTGTGTAGGAATCTGTTAACAAAATATACATCAGGATCAAAAAAAAAATAGAAAGCTTGTCTGGATAATGAAACAAGTCTCGTCAGCTTTGGATGTGTGTTTCTGGGTGCGTGTGCAGTTGTGTGTTTATGTGTGTACTTGTGTGTGTGTTTGTGTTTGTTGTTCTGAAGTAGGTGTGCGTGACTTTTCGTAGAATAAGCGAGAGTCTCGTTATGGAACTGCGAGAGTTCTTAACAAAATGTCTTTTGTTGTTCAACTCTTATTTTGTTAAGCTCGTAACAAAAAGCTACAGAAATTGAGAGACAGATAAATAAATACACACACACACACACGAGGAAAGAAAGCGAAATGTAAAAGAACGTAGATTATACAGATTTACAGAACTAATAAACTCAAATATTTGCTGCCCTTCCACAATAATTGAGCAAAACTTGTGTATTTGTATTAAAGTTCTGTTGACTTTCGTTTAGCAGCGGCAGCAGTGGTCGTGACCATGGTGTTGATTATTATTATTATTATTATTATTATTATTATTATTATTATTATTATTATTATTGTTGTTGTTGTTGTTGTTGATGTTGTTGTTACAATAGTGAATAAACAACATATAAAAACAAATATACAAAACGATATAGAGGGGTTGTAGGAATATAGGAATAAATGAAATGAAAATACAGTTTATTGTCTCTTAAACCATTAGAGAAACGATTCATCGCATTAAGTTTGGTAGCTTGCATTTAACTGTTTGCTCTTCATCCAGAGGCACCAATGGGAAATTTTCCTCTTTCTCATATATATATATATTGGATATTGTTATCTATAACTTAATAAAATAAAATATTTCCTGACGATCCGTTGTGTTTGAACATTTGGAACAGTTATTGTAGGGGCTGCAAATAACTGTAATGGTGAAACGTACGTAGGGACTATTACATATGGTTCCAGGTTCAGTCCCACTGCGCATCAACTTGAGCAAGTGTCTTCAGATATATATTATATTTACATACATAAATATGTACATATACACATACACACCCGCGCACACACACGCACACACACACGTCATTATTTTGCTTGTTTCACTCATTAGGCTGCGGCCATACTGGGGTACCACCTCAGAGAATCCTAATTAACCGAATCGACCCTAGGATCGATTCGTTCAACTAGAATTCTGATTTTTTGTTTTTAAGCCGGGTACTTGCTCTGTCGGTCTGTTTTGATGAACTGCTAAGTTGCTGGAACTAATGAGTACTGGGATCACTTCATTCGACTAAAGATATTCTTCAATTAAAGTGTCCCAGCATGGCCGAAATCTAATGTCTGAAGCAGATAGATAGATAGATAGATGAATAGATAGACTGACATACACAAGCATACACGTTCACAAAGTTCACAGCATGAGTGCCGACACACCCTGTTCTTGGCGGCCGCGACACTTCGGTATTAACCCAACCCCTACACCCATCCACTTCCACCCCAGTATCCCTATTATTCTACAGCAAGCCACACGCAGTATCTTGAACAAACAATATCCGACACCGCGAATTCCTTGTTAGTCAAATAAAGGTGTTGGGTTGGCGGTGGGTATGAGGTGACGGCGTGGAGGGGTGTAATCTTCTGTTTGCGCTTCTGATTAAAGGTATATGTGGGAAAGAGAGAGAGAGAGGGGGGGGGAGAAAGAGGCAAGGTTGTAGATGAGAGAGAGAGGGTGGCAGAGAGGAAACTGTGAGAGAAAGAGACAGATAGATAGAGATAGATAGAGATAGATAGATAGATAGAGAGAGAGAGAGAGAGAGAGAGAGGATAATGAAAGAATGAGAGAGTGAATGAGTGTATTTTGGAAGTGTGTGATGAGAAGAGCGAGACAAGAGAGAAGAAAAGGAAAGAGAGGAGAGTAAAAGAGAGACTGAGAGAAAGAGAGAGTAAGATAGGAGAGAATGGAACGTGAGAGAGGGAGAGAGAGTGAAAGGGTGTGTGTGTGTGTGTGTGTGTGAAACAATACGATAATCGTGTAGTTGTGAGTATGTGTAAGTGTGTGTATGTGGGCCTGTAAGTACGTGTGTGTGAGTGCGTGTACGTGAAGCAATAAAATAGTCGTGCATTTGTGAGTGTCTGAAAGTGTGTGTGTGTGTGTGTGTGTGTGTGTGTGTGTGTAACAATAAGATAGTCGTGCAGTTGTGTGTGAAAGTGTGTGTGTGCGTGTCTTCCGGTTCGTGTTTCTTATCTTCCTCTCACTTCTGTCCAAACGCAATGAGAAACCAGTAAAGTTCTCCAGGTAGGTTTTTTACTGGTTCACCTATTGTCGTCGTTCTTGTTTTGTTTTTATTGTTCCTGTTTTATTTTATAATTTACCTCCGCCCCCCCCCCTTCTCCTCTTCCTTCCTCCTTCCATAACCTCTCTATTTGACGAGCGAACGTGGCCAACTCTTTCAAGTCTTTACATCTGCTAGTAACAACAGCCAAATAAATTTCTGTCAAATCCTTACTCACAATCTGTTGTCCCCAACAACAAAAAAATAGACCACTGCACATTGGATATTGTAATCCTAGGTACACAATGTCTGAAAGAAAAAGAAAATCCGTGTTGGTTCCGGGTTCAGTCTCACTGCGTAGCACCTTGGGCTATCACTACAGCCTCGGGCCGACCAAAGACTTACGAGTAGATTTCATGGACGGAAACTGAAAGAAGCCCGTTCTCTGTCTGTCTGTCTGTCTGTCTGTCTGTCTCTCTCTCTCTCTCTCTCTCTCTCTCTCTCTCTCTCTCTCTCTCTTTCTCTCTTTCTTCCTCCCTCTATTAAAAAACAGCAAAAAATCACAAAAACTGTTACTCAGAGTTTCACGTTCCTGTTCGTCAGACAGTTTTGCATAGAAT
>NC_068994.1:56416156-56418537 GCF_001194135.2 Octopus bimaculoides | reverse complement strand
TGTTATCCGCTCTCACACAACCAACCAGAGAAAGTAAGTCCGAGAGTTACGAGGAGTTAAATAATGATAATAATAATATTGTATAAAGGATTGAGGTAACCACTCCAGAAGATACAGAGTCAAAATTAAAAGAAGAGTGCCATTGTTATCTAGTGAACGATATTTCAACATCTCGTGTGTCTTCAACAGGTTAAAAATTATAATTTTGTCAATCTACTTCATTTTGGTTCATATATAATATATATGTATATATAATTTTGACTCTATATCTTCTGGGGGAGTTACCTCAATCCTTTATATATTAACCAAAATGAAGTAGATTGACAAAATTATTTTTTGAACCTGTTGAAGACACAAGATATCGAAATATCGTTCACTAGATGATGATGATGATAGCAAATTCTAGATGATTCCGTTACTGTCTCGTTTCATTCATGTCTGTTCATGACACCTCATATGAATGCGAATGCTTTGGAGTAAAAAATGATGTGAAGGCGGGCTAATTTGGGTGTGGGTGGTAGAAACCGACTTAAGGTCGTAGCTTGCATGGTAGTTCCTACTGATATTTCACAGTCTCTACTGGCTGAGAACTAACTACACTCCATGTTCTGTCATTCTATGATTAACTGTCGAAAACGCATTGAACCAATAACAGAAGATTTTCGCAAACGCACACACACACACAAAGAGGCATTAGAAAGAAGTAAGCATGCGATGCATAAATATATGCCACCAGGCGCAGCGAATGTTGGCAAACAAGATCCACAGAGGCACAGAGAGGAACAGAACTGATGCTAAGGCGTACTGATGCAGTTTGGCTGGGTTTAATGTTGACAAGAAACGCGACACTAAAACTACTACTACTACTACTACTACTACTACTACTACTACTACTACTACTACTACTACTACTACTACTAATAATAATAATAATAATAATAATAATAATAATAATAATAATAATAATAATAATAATAATAATAATAATAATAATAATAATAATATTAATAGTTTTCTGCGTAGCATAATTAAATCTTCCTTTTGCTCTATCCTTCTCTCTGTCTTTCCTTATCTCCCTCCCCTCACACACACTGTCTCTCTTTCTCTGTCTGTCTCTCTCTCTCTCTCTCTCTCTTTCTCCCACGCACACAAACATATATGTATGTATGTTTGTATGTGTGTATGTATTGCATGCATAATGTATATATGCGTGTAATTTTATGTATGTGCGTGTGTGTGTGTGTGTGTGTGTGTGTGTGTGTGTGTGCGTATCTATCTATATACATTCGCATACACACACACATACACACGTGCGCGTGCACACACACACATACATACATATATACTGATATATAATTATATAGATATAATTATAGCAAAAGGTGTGAATAACCACACCAATACACACACACACACACACACACGGGTATGTACTAATGACTAAATGAATGTGTCTGTGTAGAATGGTTTACACAGGTCCACTTCGAGTTCCGTACCTTTATATCAAAACCAAACTAACGCTTCTATAAATGGAGATGCACCAAGCTAAAAAGGATAAAAGGCCGATGTTTGTATGATCGACTTAATTAGCCGCGGACATTTTGAGGCACGACTGAACCTCCATGCCGCTGCTTGTCCGCACTCCAATGACTTGGATTAATTAAATAATAAGAAAGAATATACAAGCATACGTTCCTCGGAACGTGACAGAAGCAAGACCAAAGCCTCAGTTTTTTGGCAACAACCAAATCATTCGTCCTGTTTTATATTATATATAACGCAATATGATCTGTAATAAAAGTTGACATTAAACATAAATAAGCAAAGATGTTTTTTAATGGTACACTATGAGACACAAAATACATGAACTTTACATATTGTAGTTTGCATTACTGTTGTCTGACATCTCTGTTACTGCGATATCTATGTAACATTTAAGAATGCTATTGCTGTTGTTGTAGTGGTTGCTGTTGTTGTTCTGGTTGCTGTTGTTGTTGTTTTTGCTTAGGACTGTTAAAGTAGTTGATATTTATTTCTATTGTTGTTTATTTTACTTGGAAGTCATTCCGCACGACTCCAGTCCATAAAATTAAACGCTGTTTATGTTTCCTAAGTCTGTCATAAACGATCTTTGTTGATTCTTCCGGTGTATCTGTGGACGGGTTTCTTTTCCTTTCATTCTTTTACTCCTTTCACTCATTGGTGTGCGACCATGCTAGAGCAACGCTATCAGAGGTTTTCTTTTTTAGTCAAAAACATCGATCCACAGTATTTGTCTTAGTCTGGTGCTTACTCTGTCATTGCCTTTTCACATACATACATACATACATACATATATATATATATATATATATACATACGTACATATATATATATATATA
>NC_068994.1:56412009-56413411 GCF_001194135.2 Octopus bimaculoides | reverse complement strand
TATATATATATATATATATATATATATATATATATATTGTGTGTATATTGTATATGTAACATTTAAGTAGATATTTGTGCATATGTGTGTGTGTGTGTGTGTGTGTGTACTTCACGTGTTAGTTGGGGGTCCAAATTTTCTTTGAATTACAGCCTGCCAAACGTGTTGATTCCTTTTAGTGGAAACCAACCGGCACAAGAACATGTAGGAAGCTTCAAAGCTTTCATTACTTTACCCCAAGGCATGATACGAATGACTTTCATGCCTATTTAATTTGCATTCCAGTATAGTCAAGATCTCGTGTTTTTTTTTTCACATCTACCTATTTGACGGTGGTTGTATTAGCCGAGGCAGTTCTAGTCTTTTACTGTAGCAACAATACTCCATTATAACACTAGGTTACTTTCTCCCCTGTTTTTAATTGTTATATATCTTCAAAAGAAAAGTAGAATAACCCTTATTTTTTGGTTGTAAACGAATGGAAGTGTTGTATATATCTAACTTCAAATGAATACTGGTTAATCCAAAACATACTTCTACTGTATCGTCTTCTTTGGAATGCTTCCATTACCACCAAAAAGTGTTCAAATATTTCCCTAGAAAAGAGTTAAAACTTAAGTTGGCGATACTAAGAGTTTACAGGAACAATATCAGTGGGTTAACTAGTTTACGTTAATATTCTATAAGCAACTTCTGCCCTCCACTCCAACTTTACTTGATTATTTCTCTACCTTCAGTTCTGTAATATCTTTATTCCTCCAAATACACTTACCGTCTCCACCATCTTTTACACATCTCCTTGGTGATACATACATAGACTAGCTATGGACTTCTCCAATCAATTATTTATCTTCATGTGTGAACACTTCCCATATGGAATACCCTATTGTATATCAAGAAGTATATTTTCTTCAAATAGAACTGAGGTTGATTTACATAGACAATAATTCTGATTTTAATGTAGGTACAAGTTAACTACAATATTGTGAACAATAACTTCCGCCCCACTAAAAGTAAATTGCTGTGTATCTTATATATTTACGACGGGCTTCTTTCAGTTTCCGTCTACCATATCCACTCACAAGGCTTTAGTTGAACCAAGGCTATTATAGAAGACACATACGCAAGGTGCCACGCAATGGGCCTGAATCCGGAACCATGTGGTTGGGAAGCAAGCTTCTTACAACACAGCGGTATATATATATATATACCGGAGTAAGCACATGAAATGTGCAACAAGGTGGAAAAAAGAGTACTCAAATACCAGAGGTAGAGTAATATGCTTTATTTAAAAGCAGCAGAAATATAACAAAAAAAACCGTTACTCTGAGTTTCACGTTCCCGTTCATCGGACAGTTTTGTTAGAAATTTCTAACAAAACTGTCCGATGAACGGGAACGTG
>NC_068994.1:56407920-56409636 GCF_001194135.2 Octopus bimaculoides | reverse complement strand
TAATAACAACAACAATAATAATAATAATAATAATAATAATAATAATAATAATAATGATAATGATAATGATAATAATAATAATAATAATAATAATAATAATAATAATAATAATAATAATAATAATAATAATAATAATAATGATCATTATTAGTAGTAGTATTAGTATTACCTCTCGGGGTCGATAAATTAAGTACCGGTGAAACACTGGGTCGATGTAATCGACTCGTCCCCTCCTCAAAAGTTTTAGGCCTTATGCCTTTAGTAGAAAGGATTATTATTATTATTATTATTATCATTATTATTATTATTATTATTATTATTATTATTATTATTATTATGACTCCTCTGGAAGGAATATGTAAATAAAAAAAGGAGAGTTCCATAATTAAATTTGTTGAACGATACTTCGGTATCTCGTGTACCTTCATCGAGATACCGAAATATCGTTCAACAAATCTAATTATGGAACTCTTCTTTATTATTATTATTATTATTATTATTGAGTGAAAGAGAAGTGCATGTCATCAAAGTGACACCGGGGTACAAATATACAAAGCCCAATATACCCATCATGACAACCCATCTGATAAGGGTACACCAGGCACGTGCATCACAACCATATGTGCGCAGTTTTATTTTACTATTATTAAGGCGGTGAGCTGGCAGAAACGTTAGCACGCCGGGCTAAATGCTTAGCGATATTTCATCTGTCTTTACGTTTTGAGTTCAAATTCCGCCGAGCATTAACCCTAACCCTTGCCTCACCCTTCAAAATTTCAGGCTTTGTACTTGTATTAGAAAGAATTATTGTATGCGGACATGAATCAAATCAAATAAATTCAATAATCTTTTCTCATCTGGGCACAAGGACCGAAATTTTTTTTTTTTTTGGTGGGTGGGGGGAAGTCGATTAGATCGACCCCAGTACGCAACTGGTTCTTAATTTATAGACCACGAAAGGATGTAAGACAAAGTCGACCTCGGCGGAATTTGAACTCGGAACATAAAGACAGACGAAATACTGCTAAGCACTTCGCCCGGCGTGCTAAAGTGTCCGCCAGCTCACCGCCTTAGATAAATCTAATAATGGGCAAGTAATGTTTCAAATCAGCCCAAAAATGTTTCTGCGTTCGTTCGTTGTGGAAATGAAGATTTTGAAGAGAATGTTCAAAGCCTCTTCATTACCCCACCTCTTCATTACCCCATCAAATTTAGGATGTGCATTTGCCCCCACCTCCAAAACTCTGTTCCCGAACGAATGGCAAGAGGTGGATGTGAGGAAGATCCGGCTGCTAATTCTAGCCTATGGAACGATCACGTAGATGTCTTAGTAATTACTGTTGTTAGATAATCTGTTTTGGGTTTTATTTATTTATTTATTCATTTCCATATTTTCATGCGACTTTATAACTCCAGGCTACCATGGACTTGTGACACAACAGCAGCAAGATGTCGGCTTCAGTAGTGTACGCATGCGCACTCACTCTCCTTGTTAATAGAGCATTCCTGTTGACAGCAAAATCAATACTGCACATTTCACCCCCTCAAGCGTAACACGTAGTTTTTCCTACCTCAATCATCTATGCATCAATCTCTCTCTCTCTTTCTCACCGTATCTCTCTCTCTTTATTTGTCTATCTCTCTCTCTCTCTCTCTCTCTCTATCTATCTATCTATCTATCTATCTTTCTGTCTCTCCCTATACATATATATATAT
>NC_068994.1:56397724-56407237 GCF_001194135.2 Octopus bimaculoides | reverse complement strand
AGAGAGAGAGAGAGAGAGAGAGAGAAAGAGAGAGACGAGTGATGATCAAGGTTGGAGGCTAAACAAACCTTAACGAAAGGGGACCCGAAGCGAAGGAGAGTATTCAGTACATTTTGACTACAACATGGCAAATAGCAAATATACAGAACGATAGGGGGTGCCGTCACCCCCCCCCCACACACACACTACCACCACCGCCGCCGCCGTCCCCACTACTAAAATAAAACAATATTAGAAAAAACAACCGTAGATGTGCTTCAGGGTGTAAAACATTAATGACTTACTCTTATATATTGGTCGAAGACAGCGAGGTACTGTGACATAAGAAAGTCGTAGTACCCCCTGTCAAGCTCTCTCTCTTTCACTCACTCTCTCACTTTGTCTCTCTCTTTCCCTCTCGTTCTCTCTTTACCAACAACGATCACTACCACCACCACCACTAACACCACGTGATATTTTGACGTCAACCAGTATTATACATCACCCTCATTACTATTACCCGTTCTCTTTTTCGTTCTTCCTATCTCTCTCTCTCTCTCCTCCCTTCTCTCTCTCTCTCTCTCTCTCTCTCTCCTCCCTTCTCTCTCTCTCTCTCTCTCTCCTGACCGTATTTAATAAATCAGTCCCTGGCAATCTGGGGTTGGGGTTAGGGCACGTCCTCACGAAATAATGCCTTCTATTCATTTAGTGTATACATGTCTTTCATTTTGGGTTCATTGATTTCATAATCTACAGAAAATTGTTAACGACTCCTGTGCGAAAAGGAAGAGGATTTCACGATATCAAAATGAAATTGAATTTTCTTGTGTAGAAGTAATGCGTCAGCTCCAGCATTCGATCGTCAGAAGAGGTGAGATTAGCATCAGAAAGAGCCAAGCTCACTGTCTTCATTTTAAATACACCACCCTCAGCTGCGATGGTTCAAAACCAAATCATAGCCATAACTGATATCTTGCATGCCTTCAAAGACCCATCTTCTTCGCTTGCAAAAGCAAGCAAGATTGTCCGGCATTCGCCATGATAGATCGCTAGCCACCAAACCGTTTTCTATTTTCTCTCCCTGTTTATTTCTGTATTCCTTTCTGTCGAAGAGCGTAAGCTCGAAACGTAAAGACTTTCTCACTTCCCGAGCGTTAAACTAATACATTTGTTTGTTGTTTACACACCCGTCTTCGTCTTTTGTTTTTTTGTAAATTCTCACTATATATATATATATATATATATATATATATATATGGTATATGTTTGTATGTGCGTATATGCATGTCAAAGATGCAGTCTGTTTACTCAGGTAGGCGAGCAGATAGTGTGTATATTATGGTAAGTGCCAAACAAGCCTATTTATTCGCTTGCCTTGATTGACATTGCAGTGGGAGATACACGAGTAGCTGTTGGTAAATTACCTTTCAAAACACACCTGACAATCATTGTTAATAAGAGATGAATGGAAGTGTTTGTGTGTGAGTGGTAGTGGGGGGAAGGGGTAGATTAGACGGAGAGAAGAAGAGTAAGAGGGGGATAGGGAGAGAGAAAGGAGATATTGAGAGAGAGGGAAAAGCAGAAAGGTGGAGTAGATGGATAGACAGACGCAGAAACCAAATGGAGCCAGATTGAGAATAAGGCAGTGGAAGAGAGGGAAAGGGAGAGAGAAGGAAGAAGAGGGAAAGAAAGGAAGACAAATGTAGAGAGGATGAGAGTGAGGAAGAGACTCGTAGAAGGAGAGGCAGAGAGAATGAGGGGGGGGGGAATAGATAGGAAATTATATATTTAATGAAAAATGAGGGACCAAGTGAAAAAGCCTCAGAGGAGAGAAAGAAGGAGACGTGGGGGAAAAGATTGTGTGTGTGTGTGTGTGTGGCAATGTTTATACATCTTTATAGCGAGGTGTGTTTAGATAAAAGAAGTAAACCTTTGAGGTATGGCGGGCGGGCACGCGTTCTTCAATGTTTTGATGAACGGTACTTACTGCTAACACCTGACGTGAAATCCATGACAGCTACTTAATACACATACACACATACACATACATACATGCATACACACACACATCCATATACATAATACATATATATATATATATATATATATATGTAAGTATGTATGTATGTATGTATATATGTATATATATATATGTGTATGTGTGTGTGTGTGTGTATCGTTAGCATTTTACTTCAGCAATGGAGGAGTGTTCTTTTTTCGTTTCCTATCGTGTGTGATTAGTGTATACTCTCCGCGTTGTTTACTTAACCATTGTGTTGTGCTCTTTTACTAAAAGTATTGCTTCCAGAACGAATCGCCTCGTTTTCGTAGGGAATTTCTCTATCCGATAGACGTGTTGTTTACGCTTGTTTTCCTACCTACTTTTGTTTAGTATTATAGCGATATGGTGTATTATCCTAGTTTCTTGTTCTAAGTGCATGCGAAGCTGATCGGAAAATGTCGTCCATGTTTAACCATTAAGACAGTCGTAGTCGTGATTTTTGCAACTTTATATATATATATATATATATATATATATAAGCGGAAAATGGAGCTAAGGCTATGCTGAAATCAAACAGGTGACCAATTCTTCGAACTTCTCTCAGGACTCAAAAGCCATTTAAGATCTCACGTTAGAAATGACTACGAAAAAGTCAAGCTTTGCAAGTAACAGACAGGCACCATATTTGTATGTATATTCATTCATGTATGTGTCAATATTTGCATAAGTCCATGCTTTCATCTATTCACGAAGTTCATCTCTTCTTCACGACGTTTCATCGTTTGACTTAACGTTTTTTCCTCATTTTCACACAAACTTAATTAGCATATTTACCATTTGTCAACACAAAAGATCTCAACTTACGTTGGATTCTACAGTCTCGCCTTAAAATTTAACTTACATAACCCGTTATCATTTTAATACTAAACGATGATGCTTTGTTCAACTTGAGGGCAAAAATCTTACCTCGTTTTATTTATCTTCAATTATGTAAAAATAAAATTGTCTCACTCTCCGTGACATGCGTATATCGACTGGTTCCGATGCATTTTATAAGGTATAGACAAAAATAATATTTTTTCTTCGGGGATTCACGTGAAGAGACTAACATTTACAGGGTACATTCGGGTGGTTAAGGGTAGGTTATGTAAGTGAGAATGTGACACTCTGTATGCAGACGACTTCCTTGAGGTAATTAAATAAAATGTCTTCCACTCGTGTCGAGTTTTAAAAAAAAATCAGTATATGTGTGTATATACTGTATGTGTATATATGTATATGTGTGAATATAATGTGTACGTATATAAACATTTTAAAAATTTTATTGTGTGCATATACAGAACACTATATATATATTGATGCATACATATATATTTATGGATGCGACACGCGTGTGTATGCATGTATATATATATGTATATAATATTCGCACACACACACACTCACGCACGCACGCACACACACACACACTCACACACACACACACACACACACACACACACACACATATATATACACGCTTTATATCGTGTGCCTTCTTTTTCGATGTTTTCATATTTATGAAAGGAAGAAATGTTTTCGTACACGCACACCCCTACCCACTCATGTAAACTCCACCCCATCCACTCACCTAATATATATAGTGTATATGTCTGTCTGTGAGTGTGTCTATATACAGAGCTCTATATGTGCGTGCACACGTGTGCTCATGATATTATCATTGGCCTGTGTGTATATGTGCATATGTGTGTGTGTGTGTGTGTGTGTGTGTGTGTGTGTGTGTGTGTGTGTGTGTGTGTGTGTGTGTGTGTGTGTGTGTGTGTGTGTGTGTGTGTGTAAACCTGCTGAGGCACATTCCAAGCAGCGGGTATAACAGTGGGGAATCTCCTCACCACAGCCCCAACGCCACCATACATACACATATATACACACGCCCTTGATTGTATAAATTTTAATTGGCAGGAAATTGCATAAAACAATTATTAACACTACCACATTCTATAAAACCGTAAATACTATTTTACACTTATCCATGCGTTATACGCCATTCATGCATACGAGCTATTCACTCATACATGTTGTACTTGTTATACACCTATGTAAGCCATACCACTTCATATATTGTACAGTGATATCTCGCAGTACGAGTTTAATTCATTTCATGACTGAGCTCGTCTTACGAGTTACTCGTTTTACAAATCAATTTTCCGCATTGATATTAACTAAAATATAATTAATCCATTCCTGCACCCCCAAAACTCATTGTTTATGGGTTTTGAACAGAAAAGGTGTAGTTGCAAATAAAATTATTAAAAAAAGAGAATTTTTTCTACTTTAGGCACAATGCCCGAAATTTTAGGGGGGTGGGGAGCCAGTCGATCAGATCGACCCCAATACTTGTGTGCACAGTTTGTGACAGACCATGTCTTTCTTTTGCTGGGCTCAAATCTCATTTGCGGACCCTAAATTGGACAGTGGCGTTCCGGCTGCGATGATCTAATCTTTCATATCTCAGATAAACTGAAGAAGTAGTATAATATTGGTTTTAAATTTTTTTAAGGGAGGGGTGGGTCGATGTAATCGACTCACCCCTCCCTTAAAAAAATTTATACAACTGGTACTTATTTTATCGACCCCTAAAGGATGAAAGGTACAGTTGATCTCGGTGGAATTTGAACTCAGAACGTAAAGACAGGCGAAATGTTGCTAAGCGTTTTACCCGGTGAGGTAACGATTTTACCAGCTCACCACCTTCAGAGAACATGTGTGCTATTTATGGGGTACCATGCATGGAAAGCATACAATTATTTATGTACCCCATATACAGTAAGTAAAGAAATTTTAATGTACCCCGCTTGAAAAGTAAACAGAATATTGACCTTCCCCGCATGGTAAGTAGAAAGTTACTAGCGTAACCCAAATGGAGGGTAAAAGTTATTAATGTACCCTGAATGAAAAAATATCCGTTATTGTGTACTCCGAATGTAACGTAAAAAAAAATTATCGACGCGTCCCGGATTGCAAGTAAGAGGAAAAGTATTTGCAGAACCTGAAAGAAAAAGAAAAACAATTACTGATGCACCATGTACCCTGAATAAAAAGTAAAACAATTACTGATGCACCCTGAATAGAAAGTAAAACAATTATTGATGCACCACGCGTGGAAAATAAGCAATTATTGACGCACCCCGAAGATATTTTGGGTGCACCCTGAATGGAAAGTAAACAATTATTATGCACCCCGATTCGAAAGCAAACTTTTAATGGTGAACCCCGAACGGAAAGAGAAAATATTGTGCGTCGCGCTTCAGACTTTAAAAAAATATATATATAATTTCAAATATAAAATTTCGTAAAAGTAGAGGAGACTCTTTCCAGTCATTGGACTGCGGCTATTCTGTTGCTACCTCGTTAAATTATACCTGTTTGTTTGCTCATCTGATGCTCAACCGGTTGTAACAATATTAATAATAGTTTTCTGACTTATGCACAGGGATGATAATTTTGAGGGGTGGGATGTTAGTCGATGTCCCCTATCTCAGTATTTAACTGGTGCTGGGGTCGATTTTATGATATTGGAATAATATTGGCTTAAAAATTTTGGCACAATGCCAGCAGGTTCGGAGGAAGGGGTTAAGTCGATTACAGCGACCCCTGTGCTTGATTGCTGCTTATTTTATCGACCCCGAAAGGATGAAAAAAAGAAGAAACAACTTCGGCGAAATTTTAAAATCAGAACGCAAAGAACCGGCAAAATACTGCAGAACATTTTGTCCGGCGTGCTAAAGATTCTGCCAGCTCGCCGCCTTAATTCTAATGAAAATAATTAGAAATGTCAGACATTTCCTGTGGCATCTATCTCTCTTTGGGGAGTGTTGGGCGGAGGAGGAGGGAGAGGGAGGACTTGCTGTAGTTCCTTGGCTTACAGTTTAAGTCAGTCAATCTTAGCATGACCTAACTCGCTATGGAACTTGTTTTTATTCAATTAACTTCTTCCAAGACATCGGGCTGTGGTGGAGACAGCGGCGGCGGCGGCGGCTGCGGCGAGCGTGGCACTTGCTGCTGTGTCATTTACTGTTTTAATTATTCCATTAGCAAACCTTCCTTTCGTTCTTTAATTCATTTCCAGCCTCTTGCGGTTTGGTGTAAAGTGTTTGTTATTCCATTGACGTAACAAACATTTTTATAAAAGCGAACGAAGTTTCGCGGTGTTAGGGGAAAGGTGGGGGAATATTTTTTAGACCCTGGGGACTAATTACTAGTACATAAGAAACTATAGGGGGCGCATCTGTGCCGAGTAAAATAATAAACGGTTAATTTTATAAATTCATAGAAATGCAGTAAACTTATATTGAATTACTCTTGCAATTTTAAGGTTTAACACGGTCATGCGCAAACTGACTTCTTGAATGGACTTCCTGGATGATACGCCTAACGAAAAATTACCTCGAATTTTTGAGGGGAAGTGCGGCCCGTCTAATGATGAGTCATATCTCATGCGGACCGCTTCTCAAAAAAGGTTGTCCATACCTAGCTTAATATGGGTTTTTGTTTATTTTATGGGGTGTTCCGATAGAGTTTTAGGGACTTCGCTTTTGAGAAGCGTCAGATTTGAATCGGTGAAGCATCAGATAAGATGCCTTGTGATATTCAACTCGTTCTTTGAATATATATACAGTAATCTCTCGCCATATCGCGGTTCACGTATCGCGGTTTATTATTTAAGCTCACGTCGATTCCTCCGTGGTGTTGTTTTGCATTTATAATAAAACAAATATATACACATTATGAAAATAATTTTTAAAAAATACACAATACAGTACTGTTTCTACTTCGCGGAATTTCACTTATCGCGGGGTGGATTTGGAACGTAACATCCGCGGTAGGCGAGGGATTATTGCATATATATATATATATATATATATAGTAGACTTACTTGCAAAAAAGGACGTGTGCGTTCAATAATGTAATAATACAAAGAATATATATACATGTATACACACATATATGTACATACTTACATCTACATGTGTATATACATGCATATCAGGGTACAGGACGTTAGAACAATAAACTACAGACAACGGAACGAACATATAGGAAAACGGAAAGCCACTTGGAATATCCCTTCATCAGCTGTCTCTATTCTATCTAGACGTTTCGAATATATATATATATATATATATATATATGATACGATGGTACGTATGCTTACATACGTGTATGAATGTCTATATATCAACTTGGCCTGTTCTTATCCATCAAGTCGACGACTGCATCGGAGTGTAGATCTCTGTTATATATAAGTATATTCAGAGGTATAGGTTCATACACACACACACACACACACACACACACACACACACACACACACACACACACACACGCATATACACATATATGTTTACGAATGTAGACAGAACTATATGTTTTTGTGAAGCACCTGGCACTGAAGCTTGAATAAAAACGTAACTCCACCCACCACTTTCTCTCTCTCCCTTACGCACACACACAAGCACACACACACGCACACACACACACACACACACACACAGACTTATTTGATTGACACGAAGCTGAAAGAGTTTCTTTTCCCACCCCTCCACGACTGGTGGAGGTGGGTGGGGGGGCTGTATCACTTAATTCCGCGCTGTTGATCAGTCACACACCAATTCCCTACAGACCTGTTGAAGACAGGCTAGTAAGGGCACCTTCATCTGGCTTGCTTGCAAGAAATAGCAACCAAATCTCCTTGACTTCGTCTCTTTATCTTTTATCTTCTCCGTGTTTCAACCTGCGGCCATGCTAGGGCACTGCTTTGAAGGAATTTAGTCAAACAGATCAACCCCGGCACTTATTATTTTTTTAAAGCCTGGTACTTATTCTATCGGTCTGTATCGTCGTACCGCTACGTTTCGGGAACGTAAACACCACCACCGGTTGTCAAGCGGTGGTGGGGTGCAAATGTAGACACAATAGATTTTCATAATGCACTCGACACTGGTGTTTCGATATGTTTTGACTCTCGTCAGGCAGAAGCACCCCCAAACTCTTTGCGCTTTAACAAAAGCCAACGGCTTTTGTTTATAATTTCAACGAAAAAAACCTTTCGCTGATCAGTGCTGATATCTGCCAAGCAAAAATAAATCATTATTTGTACTGTGAACAACGAGACTCGAAACCGTGATGGGCACATTTATTCCTAATTCGCAACTTAGCGATTCGGCATAAGCGACCGATAGAATAAGTAGTAGGCTTATAGAGAATAAGTCCTGGGGTTGATTTGCTCGACTAAAGGCGGTGCTCCAGTATGGTCGCAGTCCAATGACTGAAACAAATAAAAGAATAAAAGAATACAAATTATCTATATATGTGTGTGCGTCTTTGTATTTGTTTCCCGCTACGGCACTTGGCAACCGGTGTTGGTTTGTTTGCGTTTCCGTAACATAGCGGTTCGACAAAACTGACTGATGAAATATTGCTCATATTATATTTTGAGTTTTGTTGATATGATACGTATATTAGAATCTAAATAACTAAAATCACATTGAACCACTTTTAACTGTATGATTGGAACTGCGAAGTGAAAAATCAACCTACCAAAACATACATGAAAGCTATATAAGATGCGTGTGTGTACGTACCTACACACACACATACACACATACTTACAAAGATGTATGTAAATGCGTATGTATAATATATATGTGTGTTAATGAATATGCATGTATATATATGTGGGTATACATATATAAATATATGTGTGTGTACGTATGTATATATATATATATATATGTGTGTGTGTGTGTGTGTGCGTGTGTGTATGTGCGTGTGTGTGTATGTGCGTGTGTGTGTGTGTGTGTGTATAACACACACACATTTAATAAGTATGCATACATATACACGAAGCTAAATGTACCAGTTTATGGCAGTAATGTAGTGGCAGTAATTTAGTCGCTGAGGGGGAAAATGGGTAGAGGAGGAGGTGGAGGTGGAGGTTGTGATAAAAAAGAAGAGATTAGGATGTTGGTGGGGGAGGGCGGAGGCAGGGTAGGTGGCTCGAATCTCAGAGGAATAGAATGTTGGTGAAACGAGGGCGATTGTGGGTGGTGTGGCTGTCGGGGGTGTAAAGGAAAATTGGATGGAGATGGCAAATTGCTGAAGTAAGGAACAGCTAATCTGGCGGAAATCGGTAGGTACGCATGATTTCTCCACACAGGAAGCTGTAACATGAAGCTCCATGCTTAAGTTGAACCAACGTACAGGAAGAACTGGCTTATACTCCAGGTGGGATCAGAGTAAACAGCATTTCATCATATTTAGCTTTTGTTTTTCATTTATTTTGTTTATTTCTTTGTTTTCCGTTCTTTTTTTTTGTCCTTCGTGAGCAAGGTTTATTTATTTGTTTTGTCTTGTTTGTTTGTTTTTTTTTTTTCTTTTGGTGGTGGTGAGTGCCTTGCCGTAGATTTGAAACTCAACTATATTTCTGTCTCTCCCTATTTCTCTTGCCTTGTTACTTATATATATATATA
>NC_068994.1:56396141-56397350 GCF_001194135.2 Octopus bimaculoides | reverse complement strand
TATATATATATATATATATGTACGTATGTCTACGCATGTATACTTCTTTATATAGATTTTAACTGAACTTCTAGGTCCTAAACAGATGTAAACTCCTTGTCTTAATACAAAATATCTTTGAGGAGAGAAAAAGTGAGATCAGCCGGACTAGTTTCTGTCCTGTGTTGAGACTTCATCAGTCAACGTGTACACGCTTTTTAAACAACAAATGCAGTCACAAACCTGAGAAAAGACAGAAACCGAAGGTGATAGCCTCGGGACATTTAACGAGTACTGTAGACATTTCATTGCCTGTAGCTATAAACCATTGCGTATATAGTGAAATACTCAACGTGAATTGTTAATTCTTTTGGCATATTATTGGTCTTAGGTTGTACGCTCAATTTTCAATGTGAATCCTTATAATAGAAATGTAAATGACTTATCATAGATGTATAATATAATATAATAAATGTATAATAGAAAAGATGTATAATAGAAATGTAGATGTGTAAAAGATGATATTCATTGATGTTAAAAAAAAATTAGATATAGATGTACTCTATATCTAGATAGGTGGTAGCATTTTAGTAGAGGATAACATATATTTTTGATTTTGATATATATATATATAATGGGCGCAAGGGTGGCTTTGTGGTAAGAAGTTTCCTTACCAATCACATGGTCCCAGGTTTAGTCTCACTGCGTGGCACTTTGGGCAACTGTCTTCTACTATAGCCTCGGGTCAAACAAAACCTTATGAGTGGATGTGGTAGACAGAAACTGAAAGAAGCCCGTCGTATATGCATACACTCACACACCACCCGAGAGTGGAGAAATACGAGAGTAGAAAAACAGCCAACTGATGAAGGGTCGTTCTTTATGTTGTTTGTCTTGTTTTCCATTTGTGTCTTTCGTTCGAAAAAATAGTTCATATTCCATGTACTCGTACTTCGTATGTTTTTGTTGCACACGTTTCGTGACGTCCTGTGCCCACATATGCATATATATATATTATTTATATCATGATTGACCGCCAAGTAAGTTTTATCTACATATATACATACGTACATACATACATATATACATAAATACATACACACATACATACATACATACTTGTACACATGAGCATATATAAAAAAAACTTTTCTCCTCATTGATTTTTCAAGCCCCATTGTAAAGTCTGACACTAATGCTTGGTGTCACGTGTGACACTCCCAACCACCA
>NC_068994.1:56387456-56390714 GCF_001194135.2 Octopus bimaculoides | reverse complement strand
TATATATATATATATATATATATATATATATATTGACGTTCTAGCTGTTTGTGTGTAATTGTATGTATGTATGTATGTACATTTGTCTTAACATCTGAGTGTGTATCAGTGCGCGTGTTCGTGTCTCCGCACACATGCGTCTGCGCGTGTGCATGAAACAAAAAATAAAATAAAATAAAATAAAAGAGCATTTTGGTTAATGAATTAGTGAATTGTTATTTAGTTTGAAATCTTTTAAGGCCACGTAATCCCCTGTAAAAACAAAAACAGAGAACATAAAAGCACAGAGACTTTCAATACGAATATTTACACCAGCAATTACAAGAAACAATTATAGACAAGAACAATCATTTATTTTTATAAAGAATAATATACATTGGGTTCGTGGTCCATAAAAAGCAGAAAGACACATTTTTCTACCGCACAAATAACATTAATGTCAAATTAAGAATAAAGCAAAAGGTTTTAATTAAAATTACAATCTACCATTGTTTTTTCGTGGGAACTTCTCTAACTCCCTAAGACTGGTAGTAATTGTTTGTATCTCCCAGCGCGCACGTGTTTTGTTGTTGCTGTTGTTGTTGTTGAGACGACATTTTTGTTTAAGGTGAGTTCACAGAAGACTATTGTCGTGGTTATAAAATATTCGTGTAGGCGTTTGTCGTTTCTTGGTTGTTTATTCTTATTTTAATGTACTGCCTGTACTCTTTTGTCACTGTGGCTTTCAGACGTTTCCTGTAAGTTATTCAGTCTGTCTCTCTATCTGACTATTTGTCTCTCTATCAATCTGTATGCCTATCTATCTATTTATCTATCTAGCTATCAGTTTTTCAATCTATCTATCTATCTATCTACGTGTTGTCGCATCGGCTCCGCAGGTAATCGCTATTTTCGACCTTTTATTGCACACATTTTGTTTTAAGTTTTGAACACAAGGTATGTAAAGCCCCCAACTTTCGTTTGAGTGTGTTTTCAAGGGAAGAAATGGCCTCTAGGGGCAGTTTCGACCCTATTAAAATTTCTATTTTTCTTCTCGACTTTAAAAAATGTCGAGAAATTTCATAGCGGAACGCTGGTCAAATTCGTTCATGGAGTAGCATTTCCCCAGCCTTGAAACGCTATGAGAAAAAAAACAGAATAACTCCTGCACGCACACACACTCGAATACAGACAACTAGACATGAAAAATACAAATAAATCAAGGACAAAACTGAGAGACGTGAAAGTGAACGCTGTCAACGTCATTGATACTGCAACAACGATCGTTTAGAGCCCTGTTACCACCATTACCAATTGCTACAACTAACACCTCTGCAACTGACACTACCGGCAACAAAGCCACCATTCGGCCTCTGGTAGACGAACAGGGGCGCGAATTGCTCGACCACAGTAAAATGTGTGAGGCCTTTCAGTAGCATTTTGCCCGACTGTTCGCGACAAGTGACGAGCGAGAACGCAGGGTGGACTTCAGTGCCGTAACGCTGCCGAAGATCCAAACAAGGGGGATGTAATAGATAACTTTACGCCCATCACTGCTCAATGTAAATTTGAAAATTTTGGCCAAGGTGTTAGCCAAGAGGTTGGTGCTTGTCATCGAGAAAGGAAGCGTTCCGATGGTCAGGCCTGAAAATGAAACCCGATTGCTTACAACTGGGTTACATCCTATTAAAAACCCACAAAGGGCTGCTGGTGCTTTTAAACATGGCGTCCCTATACATCCTCTTACAGTAAGCACTTTCGTCCTGTCCTTCCGCCAATCGTCTAGATTATTGCCCTCTACAAAATTGGTTGTCTCGTGGGTTGGTCGACCGTAGGCTATGATTAAAAGACACACTGGCACAACATATTACACAATGGGGTCGAACACGAGACCAGATGGCTACAAAACGGTCTTCTTAACCACACAACCATACCTGTGTCCATATATGTATGTGTCTATGGTTGTTGTTCTGCATGTGTGAGTGAATGCATGCATACCTTCGTGCTTTGTGTACGGGCGTATGCATGTATAGACGATTGTGCGTGCAGACGCAAGTCTGATATTTGACTGCATAATTTTGTTTTCTTTTTGTTCACCTGAAGAAAAAAAAAAGGCAACAAACTGTTTAATCCAGGTGGCGATATATTTGCCTTTATTTATTATACCTTGTCAGTCCTACCGCCTGAAAAACTCTATTCTAAAGACCTTTTTGTTTAATTCCAGGTGGCAACAGTTAAACATACCGATAGCAGGATATACATAGAGTCAGTACAACAATAGCTGAGTGTGTATCAAAGATAACAAACAGAAACCTGTTTTGCAATATTGCCAAAGGTACGTAAACCTTCGTTTATTCTCTTTTAAAACGAGACCAACCAACAGACGAAAATCGCATATAAAATATAAATTAGCTGAAATGCATGTAGACTAATTGCTAATGATTATGCACCGTCATCTTCATTACAAGGAATATTATAAAGTTAAAGTATATTAATATACGCATATGAAACAGCCTTAGATTAATATGCAAGTGTGTATAACACGTATACTATGTATACAATCGACTCAAGCTGTACATATTTTGTGTAAGAGAAACTTCTCAGAGAGAGATGTGGGTAAAAAAAAAAGACAAACGACTTTGCTCAGAATGTCCGTGGATATTTAGACACATATGTTTCGACTTGATTTGGCGTTTTCAGTGACGAATATGCCGGACGTACTGAGCGATACAGAAATCTGTAAACAAAATATTTACTGATTTGTGCAAAAGCAAGCCAGGTTAGAATTGAATTGAAACAGCTTTAGATAATGTTCCGGTATGTAGACGACGTGGAATGGAATTAGTTACAATATTTTGCCGTAAAGAAATTTCTCAAAACCTCAATGTCCGGAGTATTCGTCAAACGCCGTGTCTAACACTCCGCCAGTATTTTGAGCGAAGTCCCGTATTTTTTTTTTTTTTTTTTTTGATCTTTGTGGTACAATATTTCAGCTATTGCCGATTCATGATTGTATGCCCAATTATAATTGCTATATACACAGGTAAATGTAAAGTTGTGATTAAAAACAAAGAAATATAAGCAATATATAAAACAAAAAATATAAGCACGCACAATCATATTTAAGATTTCCGAGTACATTTGGACGTGTGAAAGTCTCCCGCTGCGGAAATAGTCTCCGAAGAAAATTTCCTTAAGACAATGTATGTTAAAACATGATGAAACTGGATCGTAGGATGCATGCGTTTCTCACTCGTTACGTTTCATCAACTACGAATA
>NC_068994.1:56384903-56386823 GCF_001194135.2 Octopus bimaculoides | reverse complement strand
AAAATAAATGATAATGGCGGTGGAGGAGTCCCCGACGACGGCGGTGGTGGTGGTGGTGGTGGTGGCGGCGGTGGTGGCAATAAAAGCGTTGCTACGTGTGATGTTGGGAGTCGTGACGGAATCTATGGGGGTGGTGACGGGGATTGTGGAGGAGGGGTAGGGAAGTGGATGGTATAACATTAAAGATAAGCTATTCATAGTAACAAGAACTACTACTACTACTACTACTACTACTACCATTACTACTGTTGCTGCTACTGCTGCTGCTGTTGTTGCTGCTGCAGCTCCTAGACGATGGCTGCAACATACAAAACTATGTACGACCATTCTGTTATAACTACCCACGTGAATTATTTCAGTACCAAGACTAGCACCGAATGTCTGTAGGGTTTCGTCATTTTGAGGTATATATTTGACTACATTACTGTACATGCACACACACACACACACACACACTATATTTTCTCTTTCACCTGATCCAGTCATTAGACTGCGACCATGTTGTGGCACCGCTTTCAGGGGGTTTTAGTCGAACGACACTACACCCATCCACACCCCAGTCCTTATCTTTCTTTTAAGGCCTGGTGCTTAACTTTTGGTCTCTTTTGTCAAACCGCTAAGTTACGGGAATGTAAACAAACCAAAACTGGTGATCAAGCGGTGGAGGGAGAGATAATTTGATAATTGTTTCAAGTGCTTAGAAGTAATAATTAATAGATTGTCTTTCTCCATTCTCTGAGTACTTTTATATATATTATATACATGTGTGTGTGTGTGTGTGTGTGTGTGTGTGTGTGTGCGTGCGAGGTAATAAGCAAAATCCAGACAATCATCTCAAAAGCACTCCAAGCATGAGTTTGGCTAGCAAAGTGTTCAAATAACAGTGTAAAAGTTAGACCTTTTGATTGACCAATGAACGATTGGTTATACTTCGATCAATTATTAAAGGAGCATTTTGCCAATCTAACGTATGTATATCAAATAAGTATGTTTTAATGTTCGCAGAGTGAATGATAATAAATTTGAGGAAAAGAGATGGCAGGTTACGTACGGTTTGGTAAACGAACCCCAGTTGTTTCATATTACATACACTTCTGATATAATTTGATTCTCAGTCAAGTTACAATGTCCGGAGAAGTAATGAACTCTAAATTTATTGCATAAAATTGCATAATTTTTGCATGTAATATGAAGCAAATGACATTGGTTGATCGAAACGTACGTAACATTGATCTGACTTCCTTTTTTTCCAATCAAAATTATCATATATATTAATTGTGTGTTTCTGAAAATCATTAGAAAGTAGGGTGACACATTAGATCATGTTGTTCTAGATATCCCGCCTCTCCAAATTAAAGGGATAGTCGTGAGTGAAATCCTTTTAATCAAGGGTTGATAAGTCGATCAGAATTGATGGAAGACAAGAGTGCCAGACAACGCTTGTACTGCACAATGACTTCACAATGAGTTTACTCTATTCCTTGTGGCTCTCATACCCCTCGTTATCTTCATTCTTCCCTCCCAGATTCCCACGGATAAGGTTCTCTGTTATTTCAATCTCGAAGAGGAACGTAAACAGTTTTGTATTTCAGCAATGCATTTGCTTAGAACAGGGGTGCCTTTTGCACTTTGTCTGAGTGAGGACGAGACAGAAGTAAGTGCTGGAGCTATATGACCGCGGGCAAGTGTAAATTGATTATTTTGTCGGGCAGTGAAATGACGGAATCGGTTGAGCATCACACAAAATAACTTATACTACAATACACCCGTGCACATACATAGAAATAGATACACACGCGTCATATGCATACGTACATGAGTTCGTGTGTGTGTGTGTGCGTGTGTGTCTGTGTGTGCATGCAAAGGATTAGAAAACGTATGAAATCTTCGTAAATGTATGTATGTATGTATGTATATATA
>NC_068994.1:56379824-56384689 GCF_001194135.2 Octopus bimaculoides | reverse complement strand
ATATTGTTTCGAGTTAAGGGTGTAAATTAAGTAATTATAGTTCAATCGTTGACGTAGCGGAAGTGATTGCCATTTACCACATCCGGAAAGAAAAAAAAATCTAAAATTGTGAACTTCCCGCCAGAGGACATTCCGATGGTTTGACAGAATCTATCACAGGATTTTGTCACCGTTAAAATAACCATGAAAAAACTTGTCTGTCGCCGCCATTTTAGTTAGCTCTCTTCTCGCTCTTTCCCTTCTCACTCCTTCTCTCTTTTTACTTCTTTTTCTCCATCCCTCCTTCTACCCCATCTCTCTCTTTCTATCACTATCTCGTCCTATCTCTCTCTCCCTCTCTGTCCAGCTTTGTTTTATGAGGCTTCATATTGCAAGCGAATTCGACTTCCACAAAAGAAATACACGCACGTCACACATACACACACACACACATATATACACACAGACATATACACACACAAGCGCACACACAAACACAGGAACTGTTAGACATAGGGGCGTGCATACATACATTATAAATGTCTGGACAATCGCATCCTATGAATACATCTGCATGTGCGTATGTAGATAAGTATACACGCGTTTGTGCGTATGTATATATGTAAGCATATCTGTCTGTATTTATGCAAAGGTGTCTGTTTGTGTGTGTGTGTGTGTGTGTGTGTGTGTGTGTGTTAACGCGCATGCATTGACATACATGATGTAGTCTGTGAATAATATTATTGAACAAGTCGGTTATTGGGCCGGCATGTGATCACATTCTACGTAATCTAGGGTCATTTTTGGTGTCCATTCGTTGCAGATACGAATGAATTTGTTAACCTCGCTAGTATTTCTCACTCTGAGCATATTGATACAACATACGCACATACATATACACATACATAAGTACGTATATATATGCATATATATAACGCACGCGCATGCATATATATAACGTACGCGCATGCATTCGTGTATACGTACATACATGCATATATACGTACATATATACGTACATACGTACTTGTATTCGTATATACATTTATTCTTCTTGGGGCAACACGTTCATAGAAACATGATCATGTCAGTTAGAATAAAGAACTCAAAAGTTAGAAGTCTGAGTATCAATATGTCTAATCATTATTCATGAGTTCGACAAAATGTATTTTGTTTCGCCCTATACAAACAGACACACAAACACATGCACACACACGACGAGCTCTCACATCGTTTCCTTGTATCAATCCACTTACAAGGCATTGGTTGGCCCGGGGCTATCATAGAAGACACTTGCACAAAGGTGTCACACATTCGGATTGAACCCGAAACCTCGTAGTTACAAAACAAATTTCGTAACCACACAGCCATGCCTGTGAAGGTGCTTATTTTCCGTTCTGTATTCGTTGTCTTTTTTGTGTGGGTGTTTGTGGTTTTTCTGGTTGAGTTTCGAAAATGTCAGAGAAGGGCGTTTGTTTAACGCTGAATTGTGAAATAGAATCTGAAGTTGTTATAGTGACATGTCGTGTGATATGATCGCTGCTGGTGTTCCTCTACAAACCAGTTCACTTTGATTCTTTTGGGGAGCAGTGAGTCTCGAAACACACATAAAGCTATGAATATTAGCATATAGGTATTCCTTTCTACTATAGGCACAAGGCCAGAAATTTTTGCGGAGGTGATAGTCATTACATCGATACCAGAGCACAACTAACATAAATTTTATAGACCCCGAAAGGATGAAAGGCAAAGTCGATCTCGGCGGAATTTGGACTCAGAACGTACGGACGGACGAAATGCCGCTAAGCAGTTCATCCGGCGTGCTAACGATTCTGCCAGTTCGCTGCCTATAGCATGTAAATATTGAGCTGAGAAAATACTTTTGCAGGGATAAAAAAAAAAAAAACCCGAAGGCTGCCCGTAGTAGAAAGCTTGTCGTGTCATCAGGAGATGTGATTTTCTGATCCACGGGCGCCTTCGATTTTTTTCCAATCCAAAGGGGTTTTTTTTCAACTCAATATTTACATGCAACTATCTATAGATTTATTCCACGTTTTCTCTAAAATTTAAAAATTCTTATTTTACTTCAGTTCGTTTTTCGTTCGTGTTGGATATAAATGTTTACTAAATTTCTATTTTTGCCAGACCCGTGTGAAGTTGTCTGACATTGAGTAGTACTGTGGTTTTGTGGTTTTGTTCTTTTTAATTTTGAGGCCATGTCTGGTTTTTACAAGGGTGTTTATTTCTGGAGTGTAATACTTGTATTATTTTCATGTTGCCTTGAGGGGAATATTTTTGTTGATCCGTCTATTATTATTTTGTCCAAAGTGTGTTCAGCAGCGGTCATATTTGTGATCTTTGTATTGTTGACTTCCGGAAAGCTTGATTCTAATCCTAAGCGGAAATTCTTATACTGAGATTTTTTGAAGTTTGTAAAAGTGTTTCTTTTTTTTCATTGATGTGTGAGGCTGGTGTAATAATAATCGGTAGGTGGTACCAATATAAAGTTCTGGAACTATTGGCTAAATGATTGTGATTCCTAAGAATGTATTGGTGAAAACGTGATGATCGGAGAAGATTGGTTTTATTTGTGTTAATGAGGTGTGTGTGTGTGTGTGTATGTGTGTTTATTGTATTTGCACTCCCATATGCCCAACTTGACGACTGTGTTTATGTCTACGTAATTTTGTGGTTCGGCAAAAAAAGAGTGGAAAAAAAAAAGTATTAGACCTAAAAAAACAAACAAACCAAACAGAACTACTGGGTTTGATTTGTTCGGTTAAAATCCTTCAAAGCGGTGCTCCAGTATGGCCGCAATCCAATGGTTGAAGTAAAAGATAAGCTATTAGTGTAATACCGCGTTGTCTTTCTTTATACAAGTATGTGTGTGTGTGTTTGTATGTCGGTGTATGTGTGTGTGCGCGCGTATCTGTGTACGCGCATGTGTGTATTCAATTTTGTATGCAAATTGTTATAATCATATATACAAATGGGCATATATTTATGCATATGCATAGATATGTATAAATCTCTCTCTCTCTCCTCTCTCATCATATATATATATATATATATATATATATATATAGACACACACACACACACACGTATTCATGCATACATATCTGCATATATACATCCAAGCATACAAATATATATAGATATGTATAGATATAGATAGAGAGATAGATAGCTAGACAGATTTTGATTGCGAGTGTGTATATATATATATATATATGTGTGTGTGTGTGTGTGTGTGTGTGTGTGTGTGTGTGTGTGTATGTGTTTGTATGCATGTGCATATATATGTATGTATGTATGAATGTATGTATGAATGTATGTATGTACATATGCGTATATATAAATATAAAGTTTCTTCTAATAATAACAATAACAACAACAGCACGTGTAATAATAAACTGTATAGAAAAAAAAGACATAAAATGAATTTTTAAAAGAAAAAATCAAATAAATAAAGAGCAAAACAATCCCAAGAACAAATTACGAAATCAGTCGATGATGGAATATTGAAATACATTGAATGGAATTAGTTTTTGTTGTTGCTGTTGTTGTTATTGTTGTTGTTGTTCTTGTAGGATAGAATAATTTCCGAAGAACGAAAAATGAAACTAATAAAAATTTCAGAAAAAAAATAAAAGATAAAAATAGAAAACATAAAGGGAGGAAAAGGAAAAGCGTAAAACGAAAATGATAATAATAATAATAATAACAACAACAACAACAACAACAACAATAATAATAATTGTAGAATTACGTGTTAAAATTCTGAATGGTTAGTAACTTTATTGCATATTAAATCTGCTTCATCTTCCATCTTGTTTTTTTTTTAATGTTTTTCTGCCATCATGTGGTGTTAGCCATTTTGTGAAAAGAAATGGCTACTCACTTATGTCTCTTTCTCATTCTGCTCATTCCTATTACACCATCACCCTCTCTTTCTCTTTCTCTCTCTCTCTCTCTCTCTCTCTCTCTCTCTCTCTCTTTCTTTCTCTCTCTCTATCTGTCTATCTCCTTCTTTATGTCTGTCTATCCCTGGATGTCTTTATCTTCCAATTTCATTCTGTCCTCCTTTCTTTATTCCACCCAACATAGCTGTCTAAAGTACTGTTTCTCATCCGGTCACACACACACACACACACATACTCTCCCTCTCTCTCTCTCTCTCTCTCTCTCTCTCTCTCGCACTTCCTCCCATACCCATTCTGTCATTCACTCCCTCTCTTTCCCCTGTCTCAATGTCTCTCTTTCTCTCTCTCTCTTTCTCTCTCTCTCTCTCTCTCTCTCTCTCTCTCTCTCTCTCTCTCTCTCTCTCTCTCTCTCTTTCTCTCGCACTTTCTGTAAATGTGTCTGGGTAGGTATTTCTCTTTTATCTAATATTTTTAGCAATCATCAGCACTCTCATCATCATCATCATCATCAACATCATCATCATCATCATCATCAGCGTCATCAGCATCATCATCATTATCATCAAAGTCATCATCATTCTTGACATCAACATCACCTTACAAACTACCGCCACCGCTAGAAATATTGCCCACCCGTTTCATTCATTCATTCATTCATCATCATCATCATCATCACATCATCATCATCATCATCATCATCATCATCATCACATCATCATCATCATCATCATCATCATCATCATCATCAGTCAAATGATACCATTATTAATAAAGAAATTATTATCATCATTATTGTTATTAATATCATCCTCATCATTATGGCTATTGTTTTCTCTTTTATCTATTATTCTATAATGCACAACAGCAACAACAACAAAAACAACAACAATAATAGTACTTTAACCAGGGTAAAAAATAAAGTGCATGAAAAGTAATATATACACACACACACACATATAT
>NC_068994.1:56378189-56379689 GCF_001194135.2 Octopus bimaculoides | reverse complement strand
TATATATATATGTATATATATATATAAACATGGTTGTCGTTATCATGGTTTTCAATATTAATGTTGTTGTTGTTGTTCTAGTTATCGTTGTTGTTGTGGCTATTTTATTGCTATTGAGATTAATATTGTTCTTGCTATTTTTGCCGTTTCTTTTATTTTATTTTGTTATATTTTTATTATTTTTCATGTTATTTTAGTATTTTCAGCTGTAAAAATTTCCAAAAATATTTCATTTTATCGTGAGCATATTTGTATATATATACATACATATATATATATATATATATATATATATTGAAATAATTTGTTGCCTGTGCATGACCTTTTTTGGAAAGCAAACTAATTCGTTAAATCCACATTACCCTGCCAAGCCGTTCCTCACACCGGCTATCATATCACCCACTTTTCTTTCTATGTAACTCATACCTCACGTTGCTTCCCACAACAGCTAAGTGTCTCTCTCTCTCTCTCTCTCTCTCTCTCTCTCTCTCACTGTCTGTTTCTTTGTTTGTTTGTTTGTTTCTTTCTTTCTTTCTTTCTCTCTCTCTCTCCCATTCTCTGGCTTTTTCTCTCCTCTTATTTCCTCTCTCTGTCTTTCTCTCTGTCTGTCTCTTCCCCCTCCCCTCTATCTATGTCTGCCTCTCTCTCTCCTGCAATATCCCTCCTGCTCACTCTCTCTTTCTCTCTCTCTCTCTCCATCCCTCTCTCTCTTCCCGACTCCTTGAAAGATCTCACTTCAGAGAAAATAAAACAATACTCGAGAGACATGATCAGTGTGTGTGTGTGTGTGTGTATATATGTGTGCGCGTGTGTGTGAGGGAGAGAGAAAGAGAGACAGACTGACAGACAGACAGAGGGAAAGTGTATATGCGTTTGTTTGAGTACGTGTTTGTATGTGTGTGTGTCTGTGTGTGTGCAAGAGAATAAATGGGATAGGGCGGGAGAGAGAGAGAGAGAGAGAGAGAGACAGACAGACAGACACACACACAGACACACAGACACACAGAGAAATGGTATTGTTCTCTGGTTGTCTGGCCGACACTATTGTCTACTTCAAGTTTATTTACATAATAGCTATTTAGCAATAATGATTGACAATTATGGAATATACAACCCACTCCTGTGTATATGTTTGTGTGTGTGTGTAAACGACATTTGCCCAAGGTGTCACGCAGTGGAACTGAGCCCAGAACCATGTGGTTGGGAAGCAAGCTTCGTACCACGCAGCTATGCCTCTGTCTTTTTGTCCAACAGCATTTTCGCTGACTCGATATAAAAAAACATGATAGTCACGGCTGGACAGTTCTCTAAACGTGACACTCCTGGTGAAGGTTGATAACCCGAGAGCACTACAATGGGGCCCACTACAAACCGTTCGGAGTGGGCCCGGTCGTTTCTTAATTGTGGATTCTGTGGCGCTTGAATAGAATAGTGCCACTAACTGTATACGAACCAAGAATCTCCTGCCCAACAGCTTTCTTGGAAAGAGAGGCCATATAT
>NC_068994.1:56376608-56377030 GCF_001194135.2 Octopus bimaculoides | reverse complement strand
AGGGAGGGAGGGAGGTTATCACAGTAGACAAACAAGTGTCTGTGAGTTTAAAAACAATGGAAATCTCACTCACCTTCTTCTCGGTTCTATGGATAACCACCAGGGCTATCAGTGTATATTGTGTGCGTGTGTGTTGTCATTTATAATACATTCGCTGTATACGTACATACATACTCACATACATACAGATACATACATACATACGCACATATATACACATACATACATACATACTTACATGCATAAACATACTCATACATACATACAGATACATACATAAGCATATATAATGTATTATATATATAATGTGTGTGTGTTTGTATTTAGGTAAAATATATATATTGATAAACAATGTATAAAAATACATATACATATCTCTCTCTCTATATATATATATATACATATATATGTATATATATATA
>NC_068994.1:56375392-56376598 GCF_001194135.2 Octopus bimaculoides | reverse complement strand
TATATGATAGTGAAACAATGATTTAAATGAAAATTCTATTTTATTATTTTCTCATCAATGTATAGGGAAAAGGACCCCAGCATTTCCCTAATACAGTTCAGGGTAGGGACCTAAAGTCTGTTAATCTGAGAACTTCTGATCTACTGAACTCCTTCGATTTAAGGCATTGCGATGTAATTTTGGGGCGGTGTGGTGGCTATTTCTAACAGACACATAAGGAACTTCGCTCGTGGGTTCATTTGGACATAATGTTGTTGTTAGTGGTGATAGTGGTGGTAACAGTGCTGTTGTTGTTGTTGGCAGTTGTGTTTAGTTCCAGGTGAGTCTCGACCTCGAACGTGTAGACATATGTCCAAACGAGGAAAACTATCCAGCCGTGGCCATTCCGACTAATTGTCGGAGATGTGTTTGATCAGGTATTAGCAAAGTGCGTCCTGGCGGATTTTATGAATTGCACCCCCTAACGAAAAAAAAAAAGTTACCTGGAATCTTTTATTAGTAGTGCGGCCTGCCGGATCATGAGACATGTCATATGTGGTCCGTGTTCTCAAAATGGTTGCCCACGCCTGATAAATTACAATCATATTCATCATCACCACCATTACCACCATTACCATTTATCCTTAACATAACACCGCCACCGCCACTACCACTACCACCACCACCACCATCACCACAACCATTATATTCAGCATCATCATCAGCAGTAGCAGTATATAATTGTCCTCATCCTCATCATTATCCCCACTACCCATCATCATTATTTTCTTCATCATCATCATCATCAGCATCATCATCGTCATAATCCTTTTTATTCATCATCATCACCATCATCATCATCATCATCATCATCATCATCATCATCACAATCATCATCATCATCAGCATCATCAGCATCATTATCGTCATAATCCTTTTTATTCATCATCATCATCATCATCATCATCATCATCATCATCGTCATAATCTTTTTTATTCATCATCATCATCATCATCATCAGCATCATCATCATCATCATTATCATCATCGTCATAATCCTTTCTATTCATCATCATCATCATCATCACCATCATCATCATCATCGTGGTCGTCGTCGTCGATTTCATCGTCATCATCACCATCATCATCATCATTATTACCATCGCTATCGTGATTGTCACCACCACCACCACCACCACCACCACCACCACCACCACCACCACCAC
>NC_068994.1:56373865-56375147 GCF_001194135.2 Octopus bimaculoides | reverse complement strand
TTATCGCCTTTCTCCCTATTTTCCTCCTCGTCATTTCCTCCCCCACCCACCCATATTTCCCCCTCATCCTCTCGCCATCCTCTCGCCATCCTCTCGCCATCCTCTCGTCATCCTCTCGCCATCCTCTCGCCATCCAGACTCGCTGTATTAAAGCCAGCTGATCATACAGCAATCTGTATTATGATCTCTTCCTATGTGTTTGAATTCGAGCTGGTGTACGTATATATATATATGTGTATGTATGTATGTATGTATGTATGTGTGTGTGTGTATGTACGGATGTATGTATATGTATATGTCTGTGTGTGTGTATGTATGTGGTGTGCGTATGTTTGTGTGTGTGCACGTGTATTTGTGTCAGTGTTTGTCCCCCACCATCATTTAACAACCAGTCTTGGTATGTTTACGTCCCCATAACTTAGCGGTTCGGTATGAGAGACCGATAATATAAGTATCAGACTTAAGAAAAAAAAAAAAAAACCGGTCGATTCCTTCGCCTAAATCTCTTCAAGGCAATGCCTCCGCATGGCCGCTGTCTAATGATTGTTGCATGTAAAAGATAAAAAGAAAGAAAATAGCTATAGATGCATATAGTGTGTGTGTGTGTGTGTGTGTGTGTAATTACATGGTTCGGTTCTCGTTAGTGGGCTTGTTGCGGTCCCACCGCAAAATGCTGTGTACAAGAGCGCACACAACCACAAAGCCCAATATTAAAACTTCTCACCATATTGCTTGCATTAAACGTGTCGATTATATTAACATCATGATGTACTGTTTACATTCTACAAACAGAGCTTTTTAGATTGCGAGACAGCGGCCAATGGGGAGCCGAGGGCTATTAGACACCTATGTTCTCCCAACGGGTTTTGTAATACGGTCAAATATTGCATTATTCTTTGAGAGCGAGTCTAAAAATAATCTTTATAGAATTAAAGGTTGCATATGTTCTTTGGCGTTTGAAGAAATGTTCTTCCGGTTTTTGTGTGAACACATATGGACATAGAGTCACAGACATTCAAACACACATGCAGAGAGAGAGAGAGAGAGAGAGAGAGAGAGAGAGAGAGAGAGAGAGAGAGAGAGAGAGAGAGAGAGAGAGAGAGGGTAGATATTAACTAATCATACATTGACAGATACACACATAATACATACATACAGTGAATATACATGTATGTATGTATGTATGTATGTATGTATGTATGTATGTATGTATGTATGTATGTATGTATTGTGTGCGTAACGTATGTAAGTACGTAAGTACGCATTTATGTACGTATGTGCG
>NC_068994.1:56372545-56373402 GCF_001194135.2 Octopus bimaculoides | reverse complement strand
ATATATATATATATATATATATATATATATATATATATATAACTCATTTTTATACAGCATATATAACATTCATTTTTATACAATATATTTCGAGTTAAAATCGCTCCTTATCAAACGGAAATGGTTACTTATTGTAACATTGAAAGTATTCAGAATTATTCCGATCAAACTTCACCACCTGTGCCAGAAAAAAAAAAGGAAAAAAGAAAAAAGTCGACTTGTATAGGATGTTGTTATCTCTCCAACTTGTGTCTGCTGTCGCATCCCTCGCCAGCCAGTAAAATGCCTGACGTTTCATATAATAATAATAATAATAATAATAATAATAATAATAATAATAATAATAATAACAATAATAATAATAATGATGCGATGTACGGCTTCTTCTTTTATTCAAATTCATATCTAACAATACCTTCAGACAAATTTTTCTCACTTCGAATCTAAATATATGTAGATCTTTGCTGGGATCAGGAGAAACACGTCAATAAAAATAAATAAATAAATAAAATAGATAGAATAAATAAATTTTCACTGGGTTTCTAACATCAAAGAAGAGAATACCTGAACATCAAAGCGAAGAAGATGGAATTTGAAAATAGCCGAAAATAGAAGATTACATGTCTTTCCGGATGCGACGCTGCGGCTGCCAAAACCGTTCTTACGTTTGATAGGGGCGAGTTAACTCATCCTTTGGCGACAGAAGGATTACACGCACACGCGCACACACACATGGAAAGAGAGAGAGAGAGAGAGAGAGAGAGATAGAGAGAGAGAGAGAGAGAGAGAGAGGGACAGAGAGAGAGACAAAGAGAGAGACAGAGAGAGAGACAGAGAGAGAGACAGAGAGAGAGACA
>NC_068994.1:56370181-56371019 GCF_001194135.2 Octopus bimaculoides | reverse complement strand
CGGGGATATTCAGCGTGACACAGTGTGACAAGGCTGACCCTTTTGAAATACAGGCACAACAGAAACAGGAAGAAAGAGTGAAAGGAAGTTGTGGCGAAAGAGTACAGCAGGGTCCCCCCCCCCCCGAAGGGCTTCTTTCAGTGTCCGCCAACCAAATCCCCTCATAAGGCTGTGGTCGGCTCGGCACTATAACAGATGATACCGGGAACAATCTGGTTGGGGAGAAAACTTCTTACCACACAGCCTCGTCTGTGCACATGTATGTATGTATAGTATGCATGCATGTATGTGTGTGTGTCTGTGTGTCTGTGTGTGTGCGCGTATATATATACATATATATATATATATATATATATATATATAAGTATGTATGTATATATATATGCATGTATGTATTTATATAAAAGATACACCGCATCGCATTTAGCTAGATAACGTCTTCTGTAGGTAAATGTTAAAGCAACACTTTATATATGTAACTGCGAGTCTACAAAACACAACGTATGTTGCTTCCATCCTGTGAATAGATATGTTTGAAGTGTCTGAGACTGTTCCTGATATCTTTGGAGCTTTAAGTAGGAAGACAGAAACGGATCTACAATGGAGAGGAGTAGCTGGTTATCATGGGTGAACTTTTACTTCAGACTTGAGCCGTTTAGAGTGGCGCCTTTTTCAGTTATGGGGAATAGCGGTAGCAGTGTTAAATTGACGAATGTTTTGTAAATTTTGCGGTGTTGAGGGCAAATTTTTGGTGTGGCTCTACCGCCTTAGTTCCTGCTGAAGTAATTGGCATGGAAACGGTTTGGCTACAGATTCAGCAACAGAACACACACACACA
>NC_068994.1:56365506-56365987 GCF_001194135.2 Octopus bimaculoides | reverse complement strand
ACACACACACACACACACATATTTATATTCACATTCAATGATGAAGATGGAATGGCCGTGTGGTAAGATTGCTTCTCAAACACATGGTTCCGGGTTCAGTCCCACTGAGTGGTACCTTGGGCAAGTGTCTTCTACTATAGCCTCGGGCTGACCAAAGCCTTGTGAGTGGATTTAGTAGATGGAAACTAAAAGAAGTCCGAACCGCTAGGTTACGGGGACATAAACACACCAACACCGACTGTCAAGCCGTGGTGGAGGACAAGCACAGGCACAAAGACACACACACACACAAACATAAATATGGATACTTCAGGCTTCTTTCAGTTTCCGTCTACCAAATTCACTCACAAGGCTTCGGTCAGCCAGAGGCTATAGTAGAAGATAATTGCTAAGGGAGGCACGCAGTGGGACTGAAACCAGAATCATGTGGTTGGTAAGCAAGCTTCTTACCACACAGCCATGCCTGTGCACCCCCCCCCCC
>NC_068994.1:56363600-56365286 GCF_001194135.2 Octopus bimaculoides | reverse complement strand
GTGTGTGTGTGTGTGTGTGTGTGTGTGTGTGTGCTATTATAAAGTGACTCGGTCCTCCATAGCTTGCGAATGTTGTTGCTAGTGTAGTTGTACATGCTGTAGTAGTAGTCGTAGTAGTAGTAGTAGTAGTAATAGTAGTAGTAGCAGTGGTGGTGATGGTTGTAGTGGTGGTGGTTGTAGTGGTTGTAGTAGTAGTAGTGGTAGTGGTTGTGGTTGTTGTAGTAGTCGTATTAGTGGTGGTGGTCGTCGTGTTGGTGGTTGTAGTAGTGGTTGTAGTAGTAGTAGTAGTAGTAGTGGTAGTAGTAGTAGTAGTAGTAGTAGTAGTAGTAGTAGTAATGGTGGTAGTAGTGATTGTAGTGGTAGTAATTGTAGCGGTGGTGGTAGTAGTAGTAGTAGTTATTGTTCTTGTTATTGTTGCTAGCTGCTATTCATACATACCACTCTTCTGAATTTATATATATATATATATATATATATATACACACACACATATATATATGAACACATATATATATTATACATATATATATATTATACATATATATATGTGTATGTATATGTCTGTGTGTATATATCTTTGTGTGTCTGTGTTTGCCCCCCCACCCCACCATCGCTTGACAACTGGTATTGGTGTGTTTACATCCCCATAATTTAGCGGTTCAGCATAAGTAACCGATAGAATAAGTACTAGGCTTACAAAGAATAAGTCATGGGGTCGATTTGCTCGACTAAAGGCGGTGCTCCAGCATGGCCGCAGTCAAATCACTGAAACAAATAAAAGAATACAAGATACATATTCTCGTTCGTTTTCATCCACCCAAAAGTCAGCCATGTTTGAGAGAGCGTATTAACAGAAGCGTTCCAGGCTAGACCATCACGAATTACTCTCGTGTATTTTTTTTTTATATATATTGCGTGACACCATAATTTTTCTGCTAGGGAATTATGAAGGAAGACTTTGTATTACTTAGAACCAGAGAAAAAATGGTTATCTACAAGTCTGAAAACGAGCTTGGACGATTAAGACAAATTTATGAAAATGCTTTGGACAGATAAAGAATTAATGTCACAGATCTGCTCACTCTAAAGACACATTTTGTATCATACAATTCACCAAGGCCACACTAAAATTGCCTCGTCCAACAGAACTACTTAACTCTTCACTTGCCTTGTCTATGTCATGTAATAAACAAGACATATTACCATGGTGTCTATGCTTCATTTATGATACACATTCGCATTTTTTTTTCAACCACCCGAGTAACTTGACACTTAGGGAAGGAAATCTTTATATTACTTAGGACATATTAAAAAAAAAAACGGCTTACAAAGATCCGAAAACGAATATGGAAGATTAGGATAAATTTATGGAAATGCTTTGTGTTGGCAAAAAGGTTAAACGGTGCCGTGTAATCTAAGAGAGTTTTGGGCGTCTTTTTCTTTTAATCGAAGCATCATCCAATCTGGCTGATTGCCAAGGCCAAGCTGACTACTTCTCTCTATCCCTCCAGATCTTCCATTGGTGTTTACGTCCCTGTAACTTATCGGTGCGGCAAGGAAGGCCGATAGAATAAGTGCTAGACTTACAAAGAATAAGTCCTGGGTTCGATTTGCTCGACTAAAGGCAGTGCTCCAGCATGGTCGGAGCCAAATGACTGAAACCAGTAAAAGAATAAAAGAAAAAAA
>NC_068994.1:56358733-56363420 GCF_001194135.2 Octopus bimaculoides | reverse complement strand
AATCAATGTGGGGTATAGAATATGGAATATACAATATATAATATAAAAATGGATGGTACAATGAAATAAAGTATTGAATGTCTTATTGAATATATGGAATATGTCTTATTGAATAGATGAAATATTGAGTGTTCAATATAAAGGATTAAATATATAAAGGCGAATACGTATTTTCTATACCTTGTGGTATTTCATCATGGCCGGTATGACAGACTTTATATATACATACATATGGGTCCTGTCTACTAAATGCCACTTATGGTTTTGGTTAACTGGAAGAAGATATCTGCCAAGGTGTTACTCATGAGGATGGAGGCATACGCCATGAGGCCACGGCGAGAGTTTCTTAACCACTCATCTTTGCCTGCGTCCGTCCACCTTGTGCCAAATACAAGAAATCAATATTCTCGATATACATACTCACATTCAAATATATATATATACTTTGATCAACCATCGTTTGATGATCAATGGATTATTTGTTTAATTTTCCGATAAGTTTTCTTCAAATTAAAAAGATCAAAAAGAATATAATAAAATATATTTAACTAAGTCAACCTCACAATCAATAGAGGATATTTCTTTTTTTTTGTTTTCTTTTTTGGCGTTTTCTTTTAGTGTTTTTCTTTGATTTTCGTTTTTAATTTTCTCTGATTATATTTCATTTTAAAAATAAAACATTGACATTTGTCTTCTATGTGTGTGTGTGTGTGTGTGTGTGTGTGTGTGTGTGTGTGTGTGTGTGTGTGTGTGCGTGCGTGCACGTAGGTATGTTTGTTTGTGCATATGTGTGCGTGTGTGTGCGTGTGTGTGGGTGCGTGTGAGTATATTTGTGCGTGTGTGTGTGCTTGCACGTGTGTCTGTGTGTGTGTGAGCGCGCGCGTCTGTGTGTGCGCGAACGTGTGTGTGTGTGTGTGTGTGTGTCTATGTGTGTGCGCGTGTTTGGGTGTATGCGTGCGAGCGTGCGTCATTCTGTGTGTGTGTGTGTGTATGTTTGTGTGTGTGTGTATGTAGGCATGGCAGTATGATTCAGAAGCTTCCTTCCCAATCGTGTCGTTTCTGGTTCAGTCCCACTGCGCAGCACTTTGGGCAACTGTCCTACGACAGCCCCGGATCAACCAATGTCTTGTGAGTGAATTTGGTCGACGGAAACTGTGTGGAAGCAATCGTATCCATGTATACATACGTGTCTGTGTTTTCCTCTACCCCCACTACTTGACAACCGGTGCTGGTTTGTTTACCTCGCTGTAACGTAGTCGTTCGACAGAAAGATCGACAGAATTAGTGACAGACTTTAAGAAAAACACGCCATAAGTACTGCGGTAGATTTATTCGACTAAAATACGCGAAGATGATGCCTAGAATGGCTGCCGTCCAATGACGGAAACAAGCAAAAGGCAATGCGTGTGTGTGTGTGTGTGTGTGTGCTGATTATTTCCAAGAAATTCTTTAAACAACTAGCTTGATATGATTTTAAATATACAGTGTTATTTTACAGCGTAAATTGAAGCCTGCCATCTCGACCGAGCATTAACAATTCTAACAAGAAGCTACGATTCTTCAGACAAAAAAAAGAAAAAAAAGAAGAAAAATCTCTGAATGTGTTAGATAAGGACGCATGCACTAAGCTCTTAATGAAAAGTAGCTTACAAAATTACAGGAGAGATAGCACGAACACATATAATAGCGATAACCTTAGCCACGAATCGAAAGCGAAGCATACGTTACGCTTAAAGAGCACAAGGGAACTTTGACACAAATCCCGACTGCAGGCGACGAGTGAGCTTGAGAAAATCAGCCAACATATATTGAATTGCATAATGATAAAATTGCAAATGTCACTGGATTGCGACAATTGAATTGCACCAGAGAGATTGTTAACTAGTTTAGAACCCTTGCTGACATAAATGGATGTAAATTCACTCTGTTCGATAAATGTCGAATTTTACCCCATCAATTTCCAAGCCCTTCAACGCACAGGCCCTGGAATTTGGAATGACATGTTACCATATTTATGACAATATCCTTATATCTGTGTACACCAGGATATATATGCATATATATATATATGTATATATATATATATATATATATATATATATATATATATATATATATATATATATATATATATATATATATATACACGCATACAAAATATATATCATAAATGCAATAATCATACACAAACACACAATATATATACATATATATATATATATCGTTGTTATTATGCAAAAGTGTCGTAAGTCCATAACATTGCTTTTTCAGAAAACAAACAAATAGTTTCACCATTCCATAGCAAAACCGTTCTACTACACTTTGACAATTTTTGATATCTTGGCATCCAAAGCAGCTGGAGATACGATAGTTTGACCAAAAGAACCGGCTATTGCAAGCAAAAATAAATATTGATGCTCCGACCGCGAGTCCGCTGTCCTAACCACTGGGCCATTGCGCCTCCATATATATATATATATATATATATATATATATATATATATATATATATATATATATATATATATATCGAGAGAGAGAGAGAGAGAGACAATACACACACACGCACATACACGTGTGTCTTTGTGTTTGTCCCCCACCCATCACCACTTGACAACCGGTGTTGGTGTGTTTACGCCCCTATAACCTGACGGCTCGGTAAAAGTTAGCGATAGAATAAGTACCAGACTTTTTTTTATATATATACATATATAAAGTACTGAGGTCGATGCGTACGGCTATAAGTCTTCAATGCAGTGCTCCAGCATGGCCGCGATCTAATGACTGAAACAAGCAAAAGACAAAAAAACAAAAATGATGAGCGGTCCTCGTACACATATACGAACTCAATACACACACACACACACACACGCACATACAAGCAAAGACTTAAGATTTTGTTTGTGGCATTATCAAACTTGTGTGTGTACATGTAATGGTGCGTGTGTCTGTATGTGTTTGCGTGAGCGCTGCCTGACACCGTGACCTCTCACTACTCGCTGTCCACTGCCACGCCCGGGATAAGTAGCTCTAAATGGACAGGTACTTAAATAGATGACCACTTCACAAATGAGATAAGGATAAATGTGTTTCTATTGAATTCAAAAACTGGCTTCTTTTCTTGTTTTTTCTTGTCTTTTTCTTCGTTTTTACCTGTTCGCTCATTGTTTAAGGGACTTCTTTACCTTGACTGCTTGTCACAGGTAAATCTTACTTACCTGCTTTTCTCTACTTGGCCGAAAGCGGGAAGCATAAAAATTTCTTTACAATACCTCCCAGATGTACTTTAGTGTCGGATTTTGTGGTAAGGAAGACGCACTTAGAGGTTTTCAACTGTCCAACTGTCTTGCTAAAGAAATGAGAAATATAAAAGGGACTTCGACTGAAACATAAACACACACACACACACACACACACACACATTGAATAAAGTCGTAACGATGACATCGAACCAGCCAACCATTTAACGAAACACCCAGGGAAGATCAGCTGCTATAAACTCAATCATAGACCAACCTTCAGCCACATAGCGACAGCAAAATTGAAATTAAGGAAATGCTCAGGCATGGCCGCAACTTACAACTAAAATCATTGAAAAGAAAAAGAAAACAAAATAAAGAACTGCGAATTATCGTGCGTCCTCCACGATGGTAATTGAGTTGTTGCTGTTTCAAACATTACGAATTCAAATTCCGCCGAGGTCGACTTTGCCTTTCATCCTTTCGGGGCCGATAAATTAAGTACCAGTTACGTACTGGGGTCGATCTAACCGTCTGGCCCCCCTCCCCCTAAATTCCAGGTCTTGTGACTAGAGTAGAAAACAGTGTTTCTAACACTACCGTCTGAGAGAAACATAGAAAAGTTGTGCTATAGTAAAGGTTTCTACTACTTTTGCCGGTTCTTTATTAAAAATGGGTGCTATAACTTTTTTTATACTCTTTGGCACAAGAGCCGAAATTTTGGGGGAGGGGGCCAGTCGATTAGATCGACCCCAATACGCAACTGGTACTTAATTTATCGACCCCGAAAGGATGAAACGCAAAGTCGACCTGGTTTTATTAACTGGTTTTATTAACTGAATCACCTTAAAGATGGGACGATTTGCGTGGTTGTACTGCGGATTTCCGCTTGTAATTCAAGACAAATTCGCACGAGTCTCAGCTCGTACAGCAAATTACTCGTACAATGGGGCACTCGTACTGCGAGGTTCTACTGAATTTATAATGTGTCACCATCTGTAAAAATGTGTCGTCATCAACAAAAGGTTCAAATCGCCAAACTTGAGGATCAAATCCATACCGAGGTTTTACGTACATTCAAGTAAAACATCCAAGTGCAATGATAGAAAGAAACTACTTCATTGGCTCAAATCTAATGGCCTACTTACCTACATATATTGGATTCACGCACATACTTTAACTGACTCTCTACACATTTTTCACACAAGCCTGTTTTGTATCCCATAATGCTTCGCTTTTGCACGGAGCCTATAAACATTAGACGTCACTGCGTATACATGTGTATACATAAATATATAATATATATATGTGTGTATACATACATGAATACATTCATACATATTAGTATATTCGTGTGTATATTATGCTTTCCTTTTCTTTCTCCGTCCTCTCTCTCTCTCTCTCTCTCTCTCTCTCTCTCTCTCTCTCTCTCTCTCTCTCTCTCTCTC
>NC_068994.1:56346967-56352121 GCF_001194135.2 Octopus bimaculoides | reverse complement strand
TGTTTTTCGTTAGAGTACCTGTAATCTACTGGGAATTTGATTCGATCGAATTTTATGTCTTTGCTAACCATTCGCTCACATTAAACTACAGCAACAAATGTAGCGTTAAACCTTAGCCAAACATCGTAATTCTTTGCGGTTTATTTTTCGACTCGAGTTCAAATCTTGACCAAATCGTTTCATTCTCTTGGGGGGGGGTCTTTAAAATGAACTATTGCCGTTTTTTAAGTCGACTACCCTCACCCAACTTATGACCCCAGACTTTTGTGATTCCGGATTTGTCTTTCATCCTTCTCGGGAACTTTGTCGATAGATGAAATACCAGTGAAATACTAGGGTCGATTTAACCGACTAACCCCTACTTTAAAAATGCTGATCGTTGTGCCTTAAATTAAAAATCGGTATTGGTGAGGTGGCAAAATTGTTAAGAGCGGTATATCTATCGACGCTTTACGTTCCGAGTTCCAACTCCACCGAGGTCAACTTTGCTTTTTATCTTTTCGGGGTCGATAAAATAAAGTAGCGGTCAAGTACTGGGGTCGCTGTAATTGCCTAACCCCTGCCCTTGTAATCGCTGGCCCTGTACCAAAATTTGGAAGAATTATTGTGGACCTTGTGGCGTGTTTATTGCATGTGGCGAAATAAGAAAGTTACCGTACCAGTAATACACCAGAGTAGTTTGGATCGACTATATACCCACCCCTACTCCTCGTGAAACATTTCCCCACCTCTTCGAGAAATTGGCTTTTCACCTTAGGCAAAATATCTTGTGGGCCATCATCATCATCATCATTATCATCATGATCGTTATTTGCATTCTGAGATCGATGAAATAAATACCAATCAATAATTGATGTCGAGTCAATCGATATCTCTCCTCCACACCAAATCCTTGGTGTTGTTGCTTATATTAGAATTTATTACCTATGGACAACAACGTTCTGAGTTCAAATTTCACCTACGTTCAAGCTTTGTCTTTCATTCTACCCAAATCGATAAAATAAAATACCAGTGATCTACTGGGGTGGATACAACCGATCAATCACCTTCTTCCGAAATTATGATCTTGTATCTATGTTAGAAACCATCGTTATCTACGACTCTACGTTAGGAGTTCAAATCCCGCCCGGTTAGTTCTTACTTCTCATCTTGTCGAGATCGATAAATTAATGTACCAGTCATGTACTGGGGTCGATATGATCGATTGTTCTAGCCACAAATTTCTGGCCATGTGACTAACTTGACAGCGATTATGATGATTTTTATTCACGATACATCGCCGTTGTGAGTTCGAATCCTGTTGAGGTCTAATTTAAGCTGTTCTTACCTGTGGGATCAATATACAAGTTGTTCAGCTTTGTTTCATTCTTGGATATAACTATTGACGACTATTTATCATTCTCCCAAAATCGATTGCGCAAGTTACCAAGTTAATATTATTAGGGGTTTCAACTCCGAGGGAGTACCTTCGACATGTCCCCTGTTTTAACCTAAACATTTTCGATCTTTCAACCCAAGTTAGAAAGAAACCATAATTATCAATATAACGAACATGAGTCTGTTTTTCCTTCTCTTTCTTTCCATCATCATCATCAACAACAACTACAACAACGTCATCGTCGGTAGAGAATCGGGGGTGGGGGGAAATAACTTATTTCCTATGACACTTTACGCTCCGAGTTCGAATTCCGCCGGGGGTCGGCTTTATCTTTCGTTCTATCGTGGTCGATGAAATAAAGAACCAGTCAAGTACTGGAGTGGATATAATCATCTAGCTCATCCGCACCCCTCCAAATTTCAGGCCTTGAAACGATTATTATTATTATTATTATTATTATTATCATGCAAAGGTGGGCAGCTAGCAGAATCGTTAACGCGTCGGAAAAATTGCTTAGCGGCATTTCATCCGTCATCACGTTCGGAGTTCAAATTCCGCCAAGGTCGACTTTGCCTTTCATCCTTTTTCTTTTTTTTTTTTGGCGGGTGGGTGGTGGGATCGATGAAATAAGTACCAGTTGAACACTTAATCGACTCGAAATTCCTGGCCTTGTGCTAAAATTTGAAATTATTGTTGTTATTAAATTGGCGAGTTGGCAGAATCGATAGCACACCTGACAAATTAATTGCTCAACGGCATTTCGCCCGTCCTTGCGTTCTGAGTTCAAACTCTGCCGAGGTCGATTTTGTCTAGATAGATAGAAAGATAGATAGTCAGATAAAGAGACAGACAGACAGACAGACAGACAGATAGATAGATAGATAGATAGATAGACTCACATTCGATTCTGGGGTCTAGATTTACATTGATTTTAAGAGGATTCTCTCAAAACTTTATAACTTGATAATACGCCTAGTTGTTAATCTTGAGGGTTAGTGGTGAATTAAAGCCTATACTGTATTTAAGAGGAAGGGTTTCGGGTGGATAATCCACTGTTTGGTTCTTTCCTTGAAGTATTAACTGATGGAATTATTTGAAAGAAAAGGACTTAACTTAATAACAATAAAATTGATAATAACGGTTTCAAATATTGGCACAAGGCCAGCAATTTCGGGGTAGAGGCTAAGTCGATTACATCCACCCTGGTTCTCAACTGTTACTTAATTTATCGACCCCCGAAAGGATAAGAGACTGTGTGTGTGTGTGTGTGTGTGTGTGTGTGTGTGTGTGTGTGTGTGTGTGTGTGTGTGCCTGTGCCTGCGTGCGTAAACACAAGTCTATTTGAATAGATTTTGAGGTGTTTTTAACCTGAAAGATTGTGAAATAACGAGGGTGAGCCGTGTTAAAAATTGAATTAAGCTCAAGGGTTAATTGATATAAATTAGTTGAACGTTAATAAAGCTCTGGTGAAGATTAATTAACGTAATATGTTTTGATGATGGCTTTACTCGGATATTTAATACTTTTATATACTTTGTCTCCTCCAATGCTGTCTTAACACTGGTTTTTATCTAAACGTTGTAAGACTGGGTGTTTAGCGAAACAGGGTCTGTGTACGTGTGCGCGCACGTGTGTGTTATTCACACGCGGACATACACACTCCTCACTCGTAGATATTGATATCTATATCTACATCTATCCATCTATCTGTCTGTCTATCTATCTATCTATCTATCTATCTATCTATCTATCTATCTATCTATCTATCTATCTATCTATCTATCTACCCCTCTGTCTATCTATCTATCTGTCTTTCTATCTCTCTCTCCACACACATAATTTGCTTCCCTGTAATAGACGTATATGTCTATGTGTATGTATGTATACCATTATTTAGTTATATTGTATGTATGTATGTATGTATACCATTATTCAGTTATATTTGTATGTATGTATCTTCCTCCCAAAAAGAAAAGCTCTACATTGTATTTGTCCCATCTTTGTTGAGCCCTGTGTGGCTAATAAAAGAAATGTATCTCTCTATATGTATGTTTCTGTGTGTGTGTAAAAGAATATATACATACACGCATACACTGAGAAAAAATATTCATGTAAACGAGTCTGCATGTAGTGTGTATGTATGCGCGCGCATGCTAAAGTTAATATTTAACCCATGGTCTACTTAGATCCATCTGACCTATGACCAAAAATGTTCCAGCGTTGAACCTAACCACTTTTTTGTTTTGATGGGAGCTCTCCCTTTCACACACACATACACACAGTGTGTGTATGTGTATATTTTCTAATTATCCATGTAATGAGCGCATGTGTATATATCGAGGTCGGATGCACGAGAAGACAATGGATAGTATGTGTAACGTCCAAAACCTGGAAACAAGGTGTGTGTGTGTATGACCCTGGTGTGCGGAAACCCTTTAATCATCAGACAATACATTGTCCCCATATATCTTTCTACACTTATAAGGGTCGGGTGTGAGTTAAGACGCTTCGCTGCTATTTCTAGCGCATTTAACCACCTCAGCAAGAATGCTTGAATTGCAGTTTGTGTGTGTGTGTGTATGTATGTGTGTGTGTGTGCTTGCTGTATATGGAATACATGAATATATTGAGTATACATGCGTACATTCGTACATCTGTGCATGCATGATGTAAGTCGCTGTGCTTTTACATATTTTCTATATATGTATGTATGCATGCATACATGTATTATGCATGCATGTATGTATAGATACATGTTGAACCACGATCTACTGGATCTTATTGTATATATATAAATGTGTGTGTGTAGGTAGGTATGCATGTATGCGTATATGTCTTTGTGTGTGTGTTGCAAGAACTTCGGGTTCTAAAGGGCAATTTTGAAAGAGATAGACACAGACAGACAGGAAAATAGATAGATAGATAGATAGATAGGTTCATGAGAGGGTGAGTGAGAGTTTTTGGCGATGTGAGTTGGTATCGCGTTTATTTGTTCCAAGTCCCGTCGGTATTTATATTTTCTTACTAGAAATAAATGGTCTTCTCAGTGATGCGTGATCACCTGTGTATATAGAGATATATATCACCCAGGTAATATGTTGCAGTGTGTATATAACAAACACCTATTTCGATAAACGGGTGATCACCAAGGACATCACGAAGCTTTATATATATATATATATATATATATATATATATATAAATGTGCATCATTCTTTAGAGAAGACCGCATGTCGATATAATTACTGCCTTATACTTTAACTTGTGTGTGTATGGATGTTTATATACATATGCATACATACATACATACATACATACATACATACATATATATATATAAATGCACAACTCTCATATCTGCTGTGCTAAACATACACGTTTATATACTCTTTTACTTGTTTCAGTCATTTGACTGTCGGCATGCTGGAGCACCGCCTTGTATAACATTCGCATACATGCACACATAATTGTACGTGTATGTATGTATGTATGTATGTATATGTATTGTATATGTATGTACATATGTATGTATATGTATATATATATATATATATATATACACACACACACACACATATTTTCTGTTGTGGTAAACGAATAAATACATCCGAAATGGAACAGACGCACGCTCGCTAATTGTATCCATTTATTGAACTGCGGTCATACTGGAGCATCACATAAAAGAATTATAACCTGTCATACCAACCCCCTTATATATATATATATAAGTTTTGTACATACATATAGGATCGATATCTGGGCCCACACTTGTATAA
>NC_068994.1:56345681-56346466 GCF_001194135.2 Octopus bimaculoides | reverse complement strand
TATATATATATATATATATATATATACACATACGTGTGTGTAACCCGTGTATGCACACACATACATGCACATGCACATATATATGTATATATGTATGTATGCATGTACGTATGTATATTAAGCATAAATTGAAATCCTCGCCCATTACTGTCTGTCCTTAATGCAAGTTTGCTTAGGAAATTAGACGAACAAGGATGAAAGAGAAGACCGCATTCATTACAATATATCGAACTCAATTTCCTCATTTGCTCCTCTATATCTTTTATTGATTATCATCCTCTCTCTCTGTCTCTCTGTCTCTGTCTTTCATCTATCGATCTATTGATCTGTCACACAAACTACCTATCTATCACAGCAAATTACAGTTATATATACATATTAAGTCTCATTTTTAAGAGATGTTAACACAAGATCCACACCAGCCTCAGTTCGTTGCCATTTCGTAACGCGTTCATTTGTACAAGCTGCAAAGTGCGCGCGCACATGCGGGTGTGTGCATGAGTGTGCGTGAATTTTTTTCCGTGTAAGCATGTGTATGTGTATGTGTGTGTGTGTGTATGTGTGGTGTGTGTGTGTTTGTGTTTCCGAGTAACAATAGGTATCGATCTTTTTCATGTATGGTTATACTCTCCGTGAATGGTGTTTGTTGATATATTGTGATATGTAGATATATGTGTGTGTGTTTATTTGTTTGCTTGTTTGTGTATGTGTGTGTGTGTGTGTGCGTGTGTGAGTGCGTGTGTGTGTGTGTGTGTGTGTGTGTGTGTGTGTGTGTGTGTGTGTGT
>NC_068994.1:56341264-56345189 GCF_001194135.2 Octopus bimaculoides | reverse complement strand
ATATATATATATATATACACACATTTATATATATATATATGCATATATATATATATTTTGGTATATGCCTGTTGTCTGTATTTATGTATTTATATATATACAGGTATATTTATATACGCATGCACACACACACACACACACACATATGTCCATACGCACATATATATATACAGCAGTGGGGCGAAATAGACATATTGGTCATTGTTCTACGGGATTAACATTGCCAAAAGCTTAAAAGAATGATTTATTACACTTATGAACTTCCGTAGCAGAAGATCTCAACCTCCATTTACCCAACTGGGTAACTCTTCGGAAGTGAATTTACCTCCAACTCGGTTCTGTCCAGTAATTAAGAGTGCATTATGATAAACCAGCTGAAAGAGAGGCAGCTCAAAATACCGTTTTTTTTTGGGGGGGGGGCTCCTATCCGTCCATCTCTGCTAATTCCCTGGGAGGCTCTTTGGAGGATAGGGCCTTCAGGTTCCTTGGGGGTCTTATCAATAGCAACCATTATTACACTTTTTTAGTGGATTCCAAAAGCTTGACCAATTGAGACTATGGACCTTATCCAACCATCTTGTTCTTTTTGTACCCCTATTCGTTGGCTCAGCTTGAAGAATCCATCTTGCAATTTTTCCCTGTGACCATCTATAATAACCCTTTAGCATTCAGATTTCTTTGTCAAATGTAATCTTCACTTATTGACATTATTTTGAATCAACCTCGGATTATCTTGTAGTTTTGAGACTCCAATGATGTGTTTGTATATTTTAGAATGACATTGTAGGGTAGATGTGAGAAATTGGATCTGGTCAATCTTAAAGCAGGTTGAATATTTGGGGTGGATATGGCCAGGTTAGATGCTATACGATTAAGCATTATTATTTTTTAAGTTTATATAAAAATAAAAATAATAATAATATTAATAATAATAATAATTAATTCGTTTTATTGGCCACAAGGGCTAATATCAATTAAAAACATATAAGGACAAAGACAGGACGAAGGTTAGTTCGTCTAAACAGAGGAAGAAAACGGAGAAAGATATAATAAATAAATAGATAAATAAATAGATAAATAAATAAGTAGAACTCCCAAAGGGGGAGGCGCTTCGAAAAAGGAAAGGTTACACGTGGAAAAACCCATAAAACCACGGGAGCCTGGTCAGAAAAAATAAGAAAGGGGTATAGAGCCCTTTCTCCTTTTACATTACCTTTTTTTTCTCTTCTTTTTTTTTTTTTTACAAGTGTATTCTCAGAATTGGTCCGTTTATACTGGCCATTCTTCCAACAGTCACCCATCTTTCAACGAATTTGCTATGAGACAGCACTTCCCTCTCTACTCTCATCTTCCTTTTCAAGTGGAACTTGAAAAGGTTGATGAGGCCTTGGCCAAAGAGGAAAGTGTCTGTCAATAACAATGTTATTTCACTTGTCTGTGAAGTAATGTTGAACTGATTACAGAACCAAACACAATGTTCTGAGTCTAACTACTCATTTCAGGCTCAGCTGTGGCTGTGTAATAAGAAATTTACTTCTCAACCACATGGTTTCAGTTTCAATTCTCCTATGTGACACCTTGGGCAAGTGGCTTCTATTATAGCCCTAGGCTCACCAAAGCCGTGTGAATGAATTTGGTATATCGAAGCTGAAAGAAGCCCATTGAATGTATATATGTATGTGCATATCTTTATGTGTGTGCGTGTGTGTGTGTGCTAATGTGACTTTGTCTTAGTATCACATGATGGTTGTAAACAAATCTTGTGTTAAAACATATCTGGTTGTGAGAATATTATCTTGCTTGGAAACAGGTGGAGGCTGGTGACAGGAAGAGCATCCCTGCCTAAGAAATTCACCTCAACAAAATTTTGTCCCAACCATATGACCATGGAAAAGAGGATCATAATAAAGATTATAAATACGGATCGTTAAGTCCAAAGTGATCGCAAAGAAGACAATGACTACATTTTTTCACAAAACCCTCCTATTTTAAACTTCCTTCTTCGCTTCAGATTTTGTAAAACTTCAATTGTAAATAAAGCTATGTCCATATAAAGAAACAGCAAATTTTCTTCATGGATACACAAAAGCCCTCCACCACTTCTGTGTGAATTTATCTCAGTTTATGAAACCTTGTTCCAGATGATTTTTCTTAACACAGGAAGCGCACCCACTAGGTGCATTTTTCTTAGTCAAATGCAGGGATTGGCAAGGACTCTCCGCTACCTCAGGGGTCAATATGGACCCCCTGAGGGTCTATGTGGCTTGCAAAGGCGTTGATAAAACCTGAAATGATTTTGAACATTAAGGCCACTGAATTATTAGTGAATTAAATCTGGAAAAGGGTGGGTAATTTAAGGCTAAAACTTACTAATTTCCTGCTAAGCATCTATGCAGTATGGATTAGTTTCCAAAGACAAATAATCGGCAGAATCTTTAGTGCGTCAGACAAAATACTTAGTAGCATTTCATCTGTCTACGTTCTGTGTTCAAATACTACTGAGGTCGACTCTGCCTTTCATCTCTTCGGGGTCGATATAAAGAAGTACCAGTTGAACACTGGTAATCAACTTAACCCCTTCCCTGAAAATACTGGCTTTGTGACAAAATTTGAAATCAATATTAAGTTGCATTCGCCAAATTGCATACTTTACGTTAAATACTCTGACGATTTATCAACATAATATCAGTGAATTTTTATTCTTCATGATTAAATTTTAAAAATATTTTCATGAAACTTCTTTAAATATTTTTTATTAAAAAGTGTTCTGGGTTCAGTCCCACTGCGTGGCACCTTGGGCAAGTGTCTTGTACTAAACCCACGGGCCGATCAAAACCTTGTGAGTAAATTTGGTAGACAGAAACTGAAAGAAGCCCATCATATATATATATGTGTGTGTTTGTGTGTCTGTATTTGTTCCCCCACCATAGCTTGACAACCATTGCTAGTGTGTTTACGTCCCCGTAAATTAGCGGTTCGGCAAAATAGATCGATAGAATAATGACTAGGCTTGCAAAGAATAAGTTGATTTGTTCGACTAAAGGCGGTGCTCCAGCATGACTGCAGTCAAATGCCTGAAACAAGTAAAAGAATTAAGGAATTTTCGTTTTTAAACCAGGACATCTGTTTTATATATTTTCGTTCAAATTTTGTTTTAGAAATTTCGACGATGGTGGGTTATTAAATTCTTAATGGTTCCATAAAAACGTGAGTGTTATAAGAATTTTGTTGACCCCTGCTCAAGCTTATTGCAGAAAAAGAACTCATCGAGTACTGTACTTCTGAAGTTGCCGTATTTTATTTAGGAATGTGTCTGATTATCAACGTACTCGATTAGGGTTAATCATGGATTAAACAGGGTAAGAACAAAAGGGCTTAGGGAAAGTACTTCGAAAGTTTTTTGAAAATCTGAAAATATTTTTTGTCTGGTAAATAGTATAAAGAACTGAAAAGCTCCGTTCGGGTGACTTTATACTTGCAATAGAAGGGCAAATGTGACTCTTTTTATGTTTAAATATGTGTGTATATTCATATATATGTATGGATGTGTATATATTTGTAGATATGTGTGTGTGTGTATACATACTATTTATTATTTAATTGAACGCCACGCATCCATTTCCAAATATATATGTATATATATATATACACACATACACTATATATGTATACGTATGTCTATGAAAATATATATATATGCATGTATTTGTGTGTGTTCGTGTGAGTATATATTTGTGTGTGTGTGTGTGTGTGTGTCTGAATATATATATGTGTATATATAAATGTGTATATTTACGTATGTACATACGTATGTATGAATATTATTTATACTTACACATCCACTCACGTACTCACGTATAAATGTGTGCGTGTGACTATACATACATACATACATACATATATATATATATATATATATATATAT
>NC_068994.1:56340689-56341134 GCF_001194135.2 Octopus bimaculoides | reverse complement strand
TGACTGAACACTATTCAATTTTTTTTCTCCGTGTTTTTCTCCTTGTCTCCGTATTCTTTCTGTTGAAGAGCGTAGCTCGAAACGTCAAAGACTTTCCGTATTCCCGAGCGTCATACTAATACATCCTTTTGTTGTTTACACCACCTGTCCTCGTCTGTTGTTGTTTTTTCGTACATTCTCCCATATATATATACACATACATACATGCATACACATACGTGTGTGTAAACATAGTGTACCTACACACACATACTCACACACACACACACGCACACATACACACGCAAACGTGTTTATATTGACCGAGTTGGCGAATAGTGTAGCTGGCTGTATACCTCTCACTGAACAAATAGAGCAGACGGTGAGAAGAAAACCCCTTTTGTGATGCTTTCCGTTTAGTGAATACAACGGCAAGACCTCACGCACACACACACACACACTATAT
>NC_068994.1:56335976-56340129 GCF_001194135.2 Octopus bimaculoides | reverse complement strand
CTCTCTCTCTCTCTCTCTCTCTCTCTCCCTCTCTCTTTCCCTCTCTCTCACACACAAACATAGACACACATACATACGCACACACACATGATCGAATGGTTAAAACGTTCGATTAACAGTCACGAGTCCCCTCTGATCGATCCTAGTGCGCGACACGTTGGGAAATTGACTTTTAGTTACAGCACAGAGCAGATCCAAGCCTTACGTGCGAAACGGGCCAGACGGAAGCAGTATAGAAAGCCTGTCGTGTAGACCAAGCATGGCCCGCCTTTTCCGAGAAATGCGTGCCTGTATGTGTGTGTGTGTGTGTGTGTGTGTGTATGTGGGTGTGTGTGTGTGTGTGTAAGCATATATGTGTGTATGTATGATTTTTCTTCGAGTTTTATCTCGGTTCTTAAAGAGAATTCAAGTCGGTCGCTAACAACGTGACAAGACTTTTTGAGCTAAGAGAGTTCCCGGTGTTTGTAAATATGTTGTTGGGTTCTTATGAAGGTTGAACTGTCGATGCAAGTGTATGCATACATGCCATTTGCGCACCGATTCAACGAGTGGAGTAGTTTAGTTAGTTGATCGAACAATTGACTAACCATTGTCGAAAGTGACGGAGATCCTCTTTGTTTCATTATATATCACTCAGTGTATCGTTCCTTTTTGTGAGACATTTAAGACTGAGGTGCAATTTGAGTAAGATTTGGCTGCTATATTTAGCAGAGACCACGTAATGGTTACATTCTCCATTGTCTTATCTTGCTTTTTGCTGGTTTCCGTGACAACACGCAATTCCGACCGGTGACATGTTGGCTATGGACGTTTTTGACTGGCTAAAAATGCGTAACTGTAACTGCTTGTAATTTCTTTGTTATTAATTTCTAGAGTGGAGGCGCAATGGCCCAGCGGTTAGGGCAACGGACTCGCGGTCATAGGATCGTGGTTTCGATTCCCAGACCGGGCGTTGTGAGTGTTTATTGAGCGAAAACACCTAAAGTTCCACGAGGTTCCCGCAGAGGGTGGGGGTGGCGAACCCTGCTGTACTCTTTCACCACAACTTTCTCTCACTCTTATTTCCTGTTTCTGTTGTACCTGTAATTCAAAGGGTCAGTCTTGTCACACTGTGTCACGCTGAATATCCCCGAGAACTACATTAAGGGTACACGTGTCTGTGGAGTGCTCAGCCATTTGCACGTTAATTTCACGAGCAGGCTGTTCCGTTGATCGGATCAACTGGAACCCTCGACGTCGTAAGCGACGGAGTGCCAACAGCATTAATTTCTCGAAATAATGAGTGCGATTTTCGTCGTGGCCATGCAAAACTATACCAGAACTACATTTAAAAGTCAGAATAATCTGGTGAAAATTTGAGAAACTTCAGAAATATCAGAAGATCCGCGACTCGTGCGGCCTTTTAAAAGAATCCCTCGGTCGTTGTTTCGTTTGAATACGATTTGTGACTTTCATCATAAAACCCTTTTAATTCATTCTGTGAACAATTAGAAACAGAAAAATCAGGTCAGATTTTATATAAAGAATAAAGACTTGTAGCTTACATCCATTCAAAAGATATAAGCCTGGTGTCTGAATGCGATTTACACGTGTACGGGCCATTAACCTCGTTTCTCTTCTCCCTCTCTCACATACACACACGCGCGTGCACGCACACCTCACTCTCCCCTGATGGAAGTCCCTGGGACATTAGCTTTGCTTTCTTTTGTTTCGTTCTGTATTTTTTTCATTTTTTTTTTTTAGATTTTAATACACCAATAGAGGAACTTTATGTGTACTAACTGCGTGGATAATTTCAATCCAGTTTGCTATGTATAACATACATCTGAGTTGACCTTACCACCTTTGCATTGGGAACATTTGGATATTCCTCGAAGAAGCAACGTTGTTGATAATTCATTGTCAGTTATCACATTCCCTTTATGCGTTTCTATTTATATACACACTCAGATACATACATATATACATAACATACAAACATACACACCCAGACATATCAATGTCCCATAATGTATGCGTGTTAAACGCTTTGGGGCTGCGTTATTTCCTCCAGGGAAGGTCCTTTTAATGCAGTGGTGTGTAGAAAAAACACACTATACTTCAATGGAAGGCGAAGCAAATCTCTCCGGGCGTGAACGACAAGGACAGATACGTATATTTCGCACTTACTTCTGCTCATCGATGCTATCAATTTGAATTAATCTCGAGGTCGAATCGATGATAATGTTTTCTTCCAATCAGCGTCGATAAATAAGGCACCAATACTATACCGAATAGCGATTCTTTTTCGTTTTCTTTCTTTCTGTCTGTGTGCATCTCTTTCTGGAAGAGAATGGCTGTTGTTACACTCATTGATCGATGGACTCCGCCAGGTCGAAAACCTGCCCAAAGTACGCCGTACACGAAGACGGCGTCTCTTATAATACAAGGCGAAGCAATGTTGCTACTAACCATTCATACTACGATTGAATGATTGCATGAAACTATTAATCTTGTATTAACAAGAAATTATTCATCCACCAATGCTGTATTGACCATTTATTACAAAACTAACAAAACCTTTAAGGGTTTGAGTATCACAGTCGTCGAAGACCTCGCCCCACCGTGCTCTAAATCCATGTTGTGAGCTAGAGAGAGAAAGAGAATGAGGTTTGTGGATTTGTGGTGTAAAGGATTAGAATTAAATATTCTCTTTGGACATTTTTGGTGTACAAATATAAGTAGGGTGATTGCTGTATCTCTACGATATTACTTGTCTCAGGGTGGGGATTTTGCCGGGGTAGGCTTTATGATTTTTGTAATTTTGCCCAGTCGTAGCAGTATGGCTGAATGATTTAAAAGTTCGTTTCACAGCCTGGAGGTCTCAAGTTCGATTTCGCTTCGTGGTATTTTTGATAAAATGTCATTTTCTTTAGCTTCTGGTCGACTCATGCCTTGTGAAGGAAATTAGAAAGGCGGATACTGTACAGAAGCCTGTCAGATGGATTGCACCTGTAATTCGAACGTAACAATCTTATTACCACAAACTCACACTGATTCTCCTTGAGAGTTACGTTAAGGCAATCATAGGCAAACTGCGGCCCGTGGGATTTCTGAATGGCACACCTAACGAAAAATGGCCTTGATTTTTGTCTTTTTAGTAGTGCGGCCCGCCTGCCGATGAGCCACGTCTTATGTGGCCCGCTTCTCGAAAAAAGGTTTCCCATGCCTACGTTAACGGTTTCAAGTGTCTAGAATATTCAGCCACGTAACACGTTAATTCAAAAGCAGGTAAATTCACTCGGTCAAACAATTCTATCTTCGTAGTCGAACGACGGAGACCCACTATTAAATTTGCCCAATTTCCAGGTTCTCTGTTTGCACTAATAAATTGTACATGTTAGCAAGTGCAAGTAAAAGATTTAAGTTTATTTCTCTCGTTTACTATGGCAAAGAGATACGGACGAAAGACCGTGTACCCTCACGTCTCGCCGGTACGGGTCTCTGGAATAATAATTATAGACATACACATTTTTTTGTTGTTTCTTGTAACGCCAAGGTCGTTACAAATTCTTCTTAGACAAGGGAATTGGATGGTGGGGGGGTAGAGTGGTGTGAGGGAGTGCTGTGACTTCCATTCTTGTTTTTCTTCCTTCAAAAGTACATTAGCGAGTGTGTTCAGTTTATTTCATATGCTCTTAATCAGCACACCAGTGCGTTTTATAGAATCTGGTTGCTTATTTTAATCGATTTACGAATTGATTAAAATAAAGTATAAGAGAACTGGAGAGGGAGAGAGAGAGAGAGAGAGAGAGAGAGTGTGTGTGTATGTGTGGCCTCGGAAGGATGAAATGCAGGGATATGTTTATATGTATGTATGTATGTATGTACGTACGTACGTGTGTAGTTATTTTTAATCGACAGAAAGTTGCAAAGGTGACTGAGGACGGAGAGCTGCGTGTGTGGTACCCATCAAACTAACTGTAAAGGCACATGGCTTAGTTGTTAGGGCATTCGGCTCTGAGATCCGTAAGGTTGTGAGTTCAATTCCCGGCTGCGCGTTGTGCCCTCGGGCAAGGCATTTCATTTCACATTTCTCCACGCCACTCAGCTGGCAAAAATGAGTCGTACCTGTTATTCAAAGGTCCAGCCTTGTCACATTCTGTTCCCCTGA
>NC_068994.1:56335156-56335966 GCF_001194135.2 Octopus bimaculoides | reverse complement strand
ATATGTAATGTGTTATGCGTCTATCTATCTATCTATCTATTCATCTATCGATCCATCTACAGACACACGCGCTTCCCAACCACATGGTTCCCGGTTCAGTCCCACTGCGTGGCATCTTGGGCAAGTGTCTTCTACTATAGCCTCGGTCCGACCAAAGCCTTGTGAGTGGATTTGGTAGACGGAAACTGAAAAGAAGCCCGTCGTATATATATATATATATATACATACATATATGTATATGTTTGTGTGTCTGTGCTTGTCCTCTCACCATCGCTTGACAACCGATGTTTGTGTGCTTACGTCCTCGTAACTTAGCAGTTCGGCATAAATGACCGATACAATAAGTACCGGGCTTACAAAGAAAAAGTCGTGGGGTTTTTTTTGTGGGGTGGGGTCGATTTCTTCGACTAAAAGGCGCTGCTCCAGCATGGCCGCAATCAAGTAATGACTGAAACAAGTAAAAGAATAAACACACACACACACACACACACACACACACACACACACACACACACACACACACACACACACACACACATACACAACCCCCATTTCTAAAAGTTGTGTCATCGTCATCCTGGTACGTGGGTTCGCTCTTTATTCACAATCCTAACTTTACGTGCATGTATTGCATATTATTGAATCATTACGAACTTCCTTACACACACACACACACACACACATCATAGTCGTAGGTGAACTTCCGAAATGTTTGATTTTCGTTGATTGAAAACGAAACGCTTCTCTCGACTTTTTCCTCTCCATTCACGCTTCACCACATGTTAATTGAAACTGACTCTCCCTATAACA
>NC_068994.1:56333191-56334487 GCF_001194135.2 Octopus bimaculoides | reverse complement strand
GTGTGTGTGTGTGTGCGTATTTATACTGGCGGTGCCTTAACATGGACTGGAACGCAGAAAAGAATGTGTGTGTCTGTGCGTGCTTATATATGTGTGTGTGTGTGTGTGTGTGTATGTATGTGTGTGTGTATATATGTATGTGTGTGTGTGTATGCTGGATATGGGGGTATTTATATTTGTTGATCTAATACATACATACATACGTGTGTGTGTGTGTGTGTGTGTATTTGATTGTGTGAGTGTATGTGTGTGTATACTGGCATAAGTAAATATGGGTAAATTCTACCGAAATATGAACATACCAGCACAATAACAATATACATACATTCTCACATGTATGCATGTACATGTGTATATGTACGACTTCTACACACACACACACACACATACACACACACATACACACACCACGATCCCACGACCGCAGCTCAGTTTTATTCCATAAGCGACTGGTAGTTGTGGAAGTAAGCAAAGCCTACTAGTCTCACCCATTATTTCTGGCTGATTGATAAACAGTACACAGTACCCAGAGGAAAGGGGTTAGCCCCCTCGTCTAGCCTACTCTTTGCATTAAGGTCACAATTTTAAGGGAGAACAAACGTATTATTTAGGTTACCATTCTTTTACACATCCATCCACCCATAGAAAAATACATGCGTGTGTATGTGTGTGTGTGTGTGTGTGTGTGTGCGGATGTTTAGATGTATGTTCTCAGTGAGGCATGTTTAACCTACTTTGGAAAACTGTGTGTGCGTGTGTGTCTGTTCATTCTTGTTTTTTAGTTGATTTCTGTCGGCCATTTTTGTCGTAATTTTTCAGCCACTTTTGTGGTCAAGCCCATGCTGGTATCATTGCAGGGACGCAAACATGTTTCAAATCTATGTGTGTATGTATGTACGTCTGTACGTACGTACATACATACATACATACATACATACATACATACATACATGTAGATGAATGTAGACACAGACATATAGTTAGATCGATAGACAGACAGATAGATGGATAGATAGATAGATAGATAGATAGATAGATAGATAGATAGATAGATAGATAGATAGATAGATAGATAGACAGACAAGAAGAGAGATAGATTGATATGTTTGTATGCTGTGTAAATAGGCCATTGTATGCATGGAAATTATATACTCCATTTGAAATGTATACACACACACACACACACTCAAATTCATGCTATAAAAACACGGTTTATGTATGTATGTAAACTTGCATGTATGTGTATGCATGTAAGCATCTATGTATGTACATACGTACATGTGTGTATGTATGTAT
>NC_068994.1:56331258-56332518 GCF_001194135.2 Octopus bimaculoides | reverse complement strand
ATATATATGCACACACGTACATAGATAAAGATCCGATATATATTTCTATATGTAAAAATCTGTGAGGACCTTAATTCTATCTCAGACACAAAGTTGCTCACATAATGAATTCGTGCCTGTCCCACCCCGTTGCCCCTACTAAGATTGATGCCCAAACAGACTCCTGTGAATGCTTACCCTTAGCACCACCACAACTACCACCGCTACAACCACCGCTACAACCACCTCCATCACTCTGGCCTTTGCACCATCACCACGTGATATCAACTGCCCTCCGAACTTGTGTTAATTCCTCGATGTTTAAGTGTTCTACCCCATACCACATGCATATTTGCAGACTATATACATATATTATTATTAGGACGTTGAGCGAAGTGCTTAGTAGTATTTCACCCGTCGCTACATTCTGAGTTCAAATTCTGCTGAGATGCGTGGGTCGTTGCCAGTGCCGCCAGACTGGCTCCCCGTGCCGGTGGCACGTAAAAAGCACCATCCGAACGTGGCCGATGCCAGTGCTGCCTGACTGGCTCCTACGCCGGTGGCACGTAAAAAGCACCCACTGCGCTCTCGGTGTGGTTGGCGTGGGGAAGGGCATCTACCTGTAGAAGCTTTGCCAGATCAGATTGGAGTCTGGTGCGGTCTCCTGGATTGCCAGTCCTCAGTCAAACCGTCCAACCCATGCCAGCATGGAAAACGGACGTTAAATGATGATGATGATGATGATGTTCACTTTGCCGTTCATCCGTTTGGGGTCGATAAATAAGTCAACACATATATATATATACATATATACGTGTATATATATAAAATTTAGATTCAGGTGAATATGGTACTTAAAAGTTTAGGTACCAGAATTAAGAATGGTATTATCCATACAGTTTCAAAGTAAGGGGATCATTATCAAAATAAGCAAAATATATCCTTCTTGCTTATTTTGATCATATATATATATATAAAATGTGGAATGACTGTCTATTATTATAGTTCGTTCCAGTGTCACCAAATTTAGTACATGGAAAGTAATGTTGGTGTTGCGTGCATGTTTACATACATACATATAAATAAATAGATAAATATATACATATATACGTGTATGTATACACACATACCTGCATATATATGTGTGTGTGCGTGTGTATATTCCTATTTGCAGGTATAATGAGTATTTTTATACACGTGTATTTGTATATTTGTGTATATATTTATATGTATGTGTGTGTATATATTTATATGTATGTGTGTGTATATATATATATATAT
>NC_068994.1:56329447-56330301 GCF_001194135.2 Octopus bimaculoides | reverse complement strand
GCCTGCCTGCCTGCCCTCGCTCTTACATTTATTATTGATTCTCAACCACTCCTATGAAGGGCTGTGTTTACAGTCGGCAGCGATGCTTGACAAAATGGCTGGAAATAATCGGTCACATTCCTTTACATTGTGAGTTTGGTTCTTGCAGAGTCAGTCCTACAGGAATTGGATGAGAACTGTGTGTGTATTTATTTATGTACGTACATATGTGTGCGTGTGTGTGTTTATATATATATATATATATATATATAATAACATAAATGATATATAAATATATGCATATATCCATACATATATGTACATACCCACATCTATATGTATACATACAAGAAGAGATATTCAGCAAGTAATTTTCTAATTTAGAGATCAGTGTCTAGTTGTCACTTTGAAAACTATATATTTCGAATGGGAATTTGGCAGAGACACCTCTAGCCAAACAATTATTCTGTGCTGATGAAGGGAAATAACCCGGAAATGGTGATACACAGATATTGTTTTGAGCTGAGTGGGGGTGCTAGATTCCCTTGTTTGAAAATATAAGGACACAGATCGTGTCATATAGCCAGCTGGAGAAGATGTCTCCTGAGGCTAAAATTACAGCAACATTTGTCCTAAACCAGGACTGCCATGTTATGTTGGCAAACAATCTTTACTCCAAAGTACTGTTGCTGAATATCTCTCATTGTAAGATTTACAAATAGTAATTTTCTAACCCCTACACGGAGTCTTGATATTCAATATTCAAATAATATTGTTGGGATGTGGAGATTATACCAAACTGGCAAGGTGCCCCAATTTAAGTACCTAACTCAACTGAATCTTAACACACACACAGATATATATATATATATATA
>NC_068994.1:56322886-56329110 GCF_001194135.2 Octopus bimaculoides | reverse complement strand
TATATCATCATCATCATCGTCTTCATTTAACATTCTACTCTGGAACAGCTTTCAGTCGTGAGATCATCGGCATTATCATCATCATCATCACGGTCGTCATCATTATCATCATCATCATCATCATCATTGTCACATCATCATCATCATCGTCATCATTTTATCATATACTTTTCCATGTTTGCTCCGGGTTAGATGGAATTTCGTTAAGGTTGAGTTTCTCAAAGCTGGATAATTCCCTTCGTGTTGCCACCCCACCACAACACACACACACCTGTTTCCAAGTAAAGAGTAAAATAAAAGTGATGCTTCCAAGTAAAGTAATCATATTTCTTCAAGACCTGACATGTTTTCATGGAAGATTGGAAATGAAGGACATTTCTTGTATAACAAGTGACATTCGTTTACCGTCATCAGGTGATGCTGAGGCAAGGAATCAGTAACACACACACACACACACACACATGATGGAACTATTGCCTACCTAATTCACTCACAAGGCTTTGATTGACTTGAGATAAATGAAGCAGGGATTTGCTGGAAAGTTCCTGGCTTTAAGCCATCTGCATGTTGATATGAATTAAACAGATCGGAAGAAAAGACCTTAAATTTTCCACATTAAAAGATATGAAATATTTACCTAATGTTGCATGTGTGTGTGTGTGTGTGTGTGTGTGCTGGAATAGCCCCATGCTTAAGGAATTCTCCTTGCAATCACCAAGTTTCAGGTTTGATCTCACAACTTTGTACTTTGTTCAGGTAGGTGTCCTCTGTCGTAGCCTTGTGTCAACCAAATAACCTTCTCAGTTACATTTCGATGAGGGAAACTGTGCTGAAGCTTCTCAGTTGTATATAGGCATTATATTGACATGAGATAAGCTATATTTTTGGTGCATTGAACAAAAATGAGTTTGCGATGTTTAGTTTTGTCTCAATGGTGTTTGCTCTCTCTCTCTCTCTCTCTCTCTCTCTTTCTCTCTCTCTCTCTCTCTCTCTCTCTCTCTCTCTGTCCAATATCAAATTGTCTTTTGTTCTTTATGAAATCAATGAAGCAAAATCAATCAAACTAATGTGTTTGATATAATATTAGCGTAACCCTTTTGATACTGTATTTCTGTTGAAATACATTGAGCTTTGATTTTTTTTTTAGTTATTTTTGAAAATTATGAGGAACTTAGTAAACCAACTTTGTCATTATTTAGCTGCCGTTTGCCATATAAATTCACATGAAATTTTGACAGAACGTTTTTGATTTAAATCACTTTAAGAACAGAAAGTTCTCATAGCATAGAACCAGGGGCATGTCTTGAGTGGCTTGGTACCAAAATGGTTAAAACAATCAAGGTGGTGCCTCAACATGGCTGGAATCCAATGACTAAAGCTAGCATGTGTGTGTGTGTATCAGAATTGGGTTACAAAACCAAAACACACATTATCTCTGTCCTCCTCATCATCATTATGTAACCTTCATCTTGGATGGCTTGGCAGATTCAATGGGTCCAAGGACTTTTTTTTTAACCAATGTCTGCTTTGGCATGGTTTCTTTGGCTGGATACCCTTTCTAATGCCAACCACTTTACAGAGTGTTTTGGGTGCATTGCTTTGAGGTTGTTATGTACGTAGGTACAGGTTTGAAGTTCCAGGTACGACTCAATCGCCAAGGGGGGCTCAGGGTTGTTTATGATTATTGCAGCTAACACCACCCATTGACTTATTTGAACTTCATCTTCCTGATCATCAGATCGGATACAAAAAATACCTCATATCCAATTCTTAAATTCCGATAACTATGAGTTGCCAACACCCATATATACAGGGGCGGACTGATAGTATTAAGGGCTCTTGGGCATAACTGTTTACCGGGCCCATTAGCATTGATATCTGTAGAGTTAACATGTAGAGTGCAGGCCCCTCGGAGCTCCTGGCCATTGGGCAGTGCCCAATTGACCAACAGCTCACTCCACCCCTGCATATATATCTCATCTTTATTATAATCCCTGATTATCACCATGCTGTATCCATTTTCCCATGCATTCATCGGTTGTATAGGCACCTTCTTCAACACTTTGCCCTTACTGCAATCCTCTGTCATCTTTCTAAAGTTGAACCGTCTGAGATTAGCTTTCATGGTTGCTTCCCCTTATCTTCATCACTCTTCCTCTTTTGCTTGATCTTTCTACTCTGGCCATTTGGACCACTTGGGCCACTTGGGACCACTTCTTTACCCATCCATCATCCGTCTTATTCCTTTCATGCCCTTACCATTTTAGTCTGGGCCCTCTTTTACAGCACATCTGATATCTCTCATATTCAGTTTTACGTCTTAGCTCATTTATACCCCTTTGTCCATATACATGTAGGGTACAAACCCAGTGAGGAGGCATGCTTACCCCGCTTCGTTTCCAACCTTCACACAAACCCTCCTCCACATTCAGAGCCCATCTTTTGCTTCTATGCAGCATCCCACTTCAAGCACAAACATGAAATAATCTGGCCGTCACTCAAAGAGAGAATCCTTTTCTATCTAACTGAAGCGATTAAGCTGTTTGAACCGTTTCCACACGATTCCCTCCCACTCTGGCTTCTATACTTTTTGAAACACCTCCCCTCCATTGCTAATTAGGTCACCTATGTAAGAAAAGCAATCAACTAATTCCAGGAAATTTAATCCTTTAAGCATCCAGGTTACTCTGTCACGTGATTCTTACTTATTCCCATTGTTTTGAATAATCTTGCATTGTCTTGTAACTTTGAGGTTTCAGTGATGTAATTGTTTATTTTTAGAATGACATTGTAGGGTAGGTGTGAGAGGCCAGAACTGGCCAGTTTGACCATAAAACAGAATATTTGGGCCAGATGTGGTCAGATTAAATGCTGAAGAATTTATTTCATGAATGATCTTGCTGCTACTGCTTCTAAAACCATTCTTCTTTGACTGTGATTCCACTGCAACCTCTTGTTTTACTTGGATACACTCTGTAGAATTCCTACCAACTTTTTTTCTGCTTATCAAGCTTGGCCATTTCTTAGATGCTCTCATGTCTTGTTTGTTAAGTTTACTTTCGGACCCTTAATTCTGCTTTGACTTTTGGGAATTCTTCACCAAACCTTCCATAGATTCAGCTATGAGAAGAATTAAGTTATCTAAATATATTTCCTCATAAACTGCCAGTCAGAAAAGAAAAATAAAAGTAAAAAACTCTCTAGGGTTGAAGTACTGAAATAAAACAAAAAGAAGCTTGGATGAGAAATGAACCCTGACTGATTCCTATATGTTTGCAAAATTCTTCGTTGAACTCATTCAATGTCACCTTTTTGGCAATATCTCTTTCTACACATGGCATGCACAACTCTCACAGTATAGTTATCTACCCCTAGGTATCATAGTGATACACTTAGTTTCATTAGTAGCCACCAGGTAACACCACCTGTTACTCTGTCAAAAACCTTTCTCCAGATTAACAAGTGTTAGCTAAAATAACTGGTTCTGAATTAAGAACATTTGTAATCGCTTCAGCTGAAAGATAACACCAGAGATACCTTACCCTGGCACTGACTCAAATTCTTTCTCGTTTCAGCTAATTTCTTCCTTAATTCTTTGAGCTGCAAACTTTTTCTCTCACTCTCAGAACTTGCTGCATCGTTTCGATGTTTCTGTAGTTATCTCTGTCAAAGGTCATTTCCATTATCCTTACAGTAGTTTATATTGCTGCTGCTGTTGCTGCTGCTGCTGTTGCTGCTGTTGCTGCTGCTGCTTTACTGGTCATTGTGACTGACCCCTTCCATAACTATTACCTGATTGCTTATGCAAGTCACTAATAATGCATTTCCTATTTCACATGACATTTTCCCTTCTCAGCAATTATCTCTGGTGGTCAGGTTGCTTCCCCTAGCTTTATATCCTTAATGGTCATTTTAACCATATAGCTGTCAATTTCAGTTGCTGATCCCTCTGGTGGTTCCATTTCTGACAGTCCCCCTCCTGCCCCTCTCTCTTCCTCTTACTTTCTCCTTACTCAGTAACCTCTCTCATATTTCTATGCCTCTTTCTCAATATCATTGAAGGTGAGGGCAATGCTATCAATCCATTCACCAAACACTTTTAACACCAATGGCATCCTGATTAATAATTAATATGGACACTTTGCAATGCCATCTCCTAAGCATTATGTGTCTCTGGTTCTCAGTCTGCATACCTTTTACTCATTGGCAAACCTCTCTTCTAGCTTCCTGATGTTATTTATTTCTCCCCCTTTTCTTAAATTTTATCCAAGCCTGTTGCTTAGCTTTCATGCTTTATCTTCTTTACCATTCTATCACTATGTCACCTTCCATCTTGCTGGAAGCTTGCTTGGTCCACAAATTTGGTCTGTGATTAGCAGTAGCTTGTTTCATCTCATAGAAAATCCCAGATGTCCTCTAAGACAATGGTACTCAGAGTGGTGGTCCGTGGACTGGCACTGGTCTGCGAGCCGTCAGCTGCCAGTACACGGTGAGCTTCCAGAAAAGAAAGAAACATTATAAAATGCTTAAGTAATATTATATTATTTGTTTACAAAATAAATATACGATAAAAAATTGTCAACTTTTATTATATTCATCATACATATTGTTTCCGGTATAAATTAATATTACTAAGAAATATTACTGGTCCCTGGCACATTGGAAAAACAAACTGCCAGTATGCCACATCAGATAGTTTGAGAAGCACTGCTCTAAGATATACATCTATGCTGGCTCTTTTTTATTGACATATCTATAACGCAAGTATTTCTTAGATCCTGTATCAATCTGAAGAATCTTACAGCTTTCGTAACCTCCAGGCTATCTTGAGTCTCTGAATTCCTCTACTATATTTCCTGGCATACAAGTCAGTATAGTATGTTGTGTAAACCTGTGGAATAAACTTACAAACTTTGTTCCTATCTTTCCAAATCCTGCTGCATTTCACATTGAACTTTCAACCCTCCACAGTTATCTTGATGTAAAAAGTTGACTTCAATTTTAGGGGCTGTGAATTTGGGTTTGAAAATTTCAACTTGAATGCCAGAAAATATACCATATTCTAATGAGTATAAGGAAACCGTTTTGATCAAAACTTAGGTTAGAAAAGTATGGGAGTTTTTTTCATACATGGATATTATCATAATCCTTTACAAAACCTTTTTTCCAAATTTTAAGCCCCCAAAATTCGGGGGTTTCTTATAGATGAGGGTTCCTTATACATGTTGAAATATGGTAGTCACACTTATTCTATGTGTCGTAAGTGGTTAGTCTATGTTGAGTGGAACATTTTTCATTGGTGAAAGATGTAATAGTTACATCGGTCTCTATTTCCTAGAGAGTTTTCTTCCCAACCACATGGTTCCGGGTTCAGTCCCACTGCATGGCAACTTGGGAACAAGTGGCTTCTACTATAGCCTCCAGCTGACCAAAGCCTTGTGAGTGGAAACTGAAAGAATCCCATCGTATATGTGTGTGTTTGTGTCCCCCCTCTTCTTTACAAACCAGAGTTGGTATGTTTACATCCCCATGACTTAGTGGTTCAGCAAACGAGGCTTAAAATATCAGTACTGGGGTCAGTTCGTTCAACTAAAATATTCTTGAAGGCTGTGCTCCAGCATGGGGCACAGCAAGTTATAGAGTTAAAGAAGAATCATCAATTGGAAAGCGAATACAACCAGGTAGCTTTTTGCTATCACCTTTATTATGTTCTTTGTTTTTGGTGTGTGTGTGGTTTGAGCTGATTGGAACAGGGTGGGGCATATGAAATGGGCATGTGGTGTGGTGGTGGTGTGTGTGTGTGTGTGTAGTGTTGTGTTTTTGTTCATCATCACCATCATCATTATCATAACTAACTGAAAACTCATCCACTTACCAGGCTGCATATGAGAGAGAGGGAGGTGAGAGAGAGAGACAGAGAGAGAGAAAGGAGAGAAAGAGAGGCAAGCGAGAGAGAGTGAAAGAAAGAAAGAGAGGCAAGAGAGAGAGAAAAACAGAAAGAGAGAGCAAAAGAAAAGAGAGGAAGAAAGAGAGGCAAGAGAGAGAGAGAGAGTGAGAAAGAAAGATAGAGAGAGAGAGAGAGAGAAAGAGATCTGATTCTGTATGAGGAGTGAAATGTCAAGTTCTAACCTTTTTTTCCCCCTCTTTCTTCTCCCTTTCCTCTTCTTTATGTTTTCTAGGGGGAAAAAAACAAAACAAAACAAAAAAAAACTCTGTTTCAAAAC
>NC_068994.1:56321084-56321599 GCF_001194135.2 Octopus bimaculoides | reverse complement strand
TATCATTATTATTGTTATTATTATTATTATTATTATTATTATTATTATTATTATTGTATATAACACAGATCAATAGTTGAAGAGAATAGATATTTGGTGTTATTGATTTATTACACACATGCACGCACATCGTTACAGCAGCTAATTTCAAACTCATTAATTGGAAGTCTACTACAGAGGCCTTAGCACTGTTGCAAAATTTAAACGGAAACATTAGCAAAAAGTGTGTGTTTGTGTGTGTGTGTGTGTGTATAAGTATATGTGTATGTATATGTGTATTTATGTCTGTAAATGTGTGTAATATTTATCATTCTCTCTATTTCTCTTTATGCATATGTATATATGTATATACATGTGTGTGTGTGTGTACAGACAGACACATATACATGCATATATGTATATATAAATATGCGTGTGTACACACATATGCATATATATGCATATATTTATATACATATATTTATATACATATATATACATACATACATATATATATATATATATATATATATATA
>NC_068994.1:56319472-56321051 GCF_001194135.2 Octopus bimaculoides | reverse complement strand
ATATGCATATATTTATGTATATATATGTGTATGTTTGTGTATATGTACATGTATATGTGTGAAGCATTTATTTATCACAGTTTCTGTGTATGTGCATGTACATAATACACACACACACATACACACACACACGACACACACACTCACACACAACACACACATACACACATATAAACACAAACACATATGCACTCATGCACACACACACACATACACATATATACAAAACTACATATATAAACAAACACATATACAAATATGCACACACACACACACACACACACACACACACACACACACACACAATAATATTTCTCATGTCAGATTATATACAAAAACAATTTCACATTATACGGAAAAATTACTCAATGGTATTTTGTAGAGTAGAAGATTTTTACACTTCGAAGTCACTATCAAAAATTTTCTTGTAAAATTCGAATACATACATACATACATATATACTTTTTGCTAATGTTTCCATTTAAATTTTGCAACAGTGCTAAGGCCTCTGTAGTAGATTTCCAATTAATGAGTTTGAAATTAGCTGCTGTAACGATGTGCGTGCATGTGTGTAATAATCAATAACACCATATATCTATTCTCTTCAACTATTGATCTGTGTTATATACAATAATAATACCAGGTGTTATACAGGGATGTCTCTCTCCCTTCCTTTCTCTCTTTCTCTCTCTATCTATCTATCTATCTATCTCAGTCTATATAAATATGTGTATATATGTATGTATATATTGTGTTGCCTTGGCAGAATCGTTAGCACGCTGGGAGAAATGCTTAATGGCATTTCGCCTGCCGTTACGTTCTGAGTTCAAATTCCGCCGAGGTCGACTTTCCCTTTCATCCTTTCAGGGTCGATAAATAAAGTACCATTATTTACATTATCTACATTATTTATATTCGACAGATATTTGTCCTCATCTTGTTTGTTGTTAACACCTAACAAGATGAGAACAAATATCCGTAAATAATGTAAATAATGTACATAATACCTCATCTCTTAAATATAGAACTGTAAAGACAGGAATCAGAGATGGTTGATATTAGAAATAGCAGCCAAATTTCCAGCATATTTCAGACTATTGTGTTAAACAAAGGGAAGGACAGTTTGCCTCATCCACTTTCAGATGGATGGTGCTTCAATAAAAGAAGGAATAAGATATGTTTATGAATAGAAATAGCAGCTAAATATCCCTCAGTCTTTAGCTTACCATATTTGATAAAAAAGAAACGGGATAGTAGACAAAAGTCCTTAAGTTAATATAGACAGATGTGTTGGGACAAAAGACTGACACCTTCAGAGTGGGGGGGTCATGGCTGGATCCTCTACAGTCACAGGTCTGCTTGACTACTACTACTACTACCACTACTACTACTACTACTACTACTACTACTACTACTACTACTACTACTGCTGCTGCTGCTGCTGCTGCTACTACACCAAATATAGGTGCGAGCATGGTGTGTGGTAAGAAACTTGTTTTCTGAAGTATACATACATACATACATATATATATATACATATATATATATATATATATATATATATATATATATATATATA
>NC_068994.1:56318212-56318869 GCF_001194135.2 Octopus bimaculoides | reverse complement strand
CCTTCCTTAAGCTCCCTAAACCCCATTATAAAGAAAGGGGCTAGCGTTGTCTGTTTCACTCACTGCACCCATCCTTTCATCCCATTGCCTCTTCCTCATTGCCTGCCCCCTTCCTCAGCCCTTTATCCCTTCCCGGCACTCCTCCTTCCATGACCACATTTCCTAGTAATATTGCCACCATTAAGTTTACTCTTCCCACTTTTCTCTCAGCTTGCTCTCTGCACTTTACTGCCCCCCTTTTCTTCTCCCTAACCCCACTTTGTGGCTGCACAGCGTCCACATGTACCTTATGTACCCCTCCCTGTCTTGTTTAACATATTAAGTATTAACATTGACACCCTTCAGGACAACAGGTGCACACTTCCGAGCAAAGTAAGCGACTGTTGTAATATATGTCACCCTATGTGTGTTTTGGTTGGGCATGGTAGGGTTGTCTTGTAGAGTTAATACCTTTTCCAAAATTCTTAAAATATTTTTTTGCCGAAGGGTGAGTAAAATTGTATTTTATTAAAGCCGAAGAAAACTTCACAAAATGCTACTCAGAGTTTCACACGACTGTTCATTAGGCACTTGTGATAGCCTAGACCAGTTTGTTTTTGGGCTTTAATAAAATATCATATATACATATATATATATATATATATATATATATATATA
>NC_068994.1:56316219-56318124 GCF_001194135.2 Octopus bimaculoides | reverse complement strand
ATATGTATTTATATATATATATGTATGTGTGTGTATATATATATGTATATATATATATATATATATATGTGTGTGTGTGTATATATATATATGTATATATGTGTATGTACATGTATTAGTTCAATGTCCATGAATTGATGATTTATAAGATTATATAGAGCAGCTATTCTCAATTACAGGACAGGCTTAACTATTATCCAAGTCATGAAAACTGACCCATTGCCCTCCTTTGTCAAGGAAATGTGTCCAGTTTTTCTCTGTTTGCAAATGTAATGAAAGACATTGTACAGTGAGTGTGGTTGGTTGATTGGTATTTCGTCCATCTTCATGTCCTGAGTTCAAATTCTGCCGCGGTTGACTTTGCCTTTCATTCGTTCAGGGTTGACGAAATATGGTACCAGTTGAACTCTGAGGCCTGTGTAAGCAATTATCTCCCTCCCTCAAAATTTCAGGCCATGTGACTACGGTAGAAAGAGAGGAGTTATTGTTGTTGCTGTTGTTTGTTGTCGTCATCGTTGTCATCGTCATCATATTCAAAAGTGTAATTCTTGGTTAAATAATTATGGAAATCTGAAAAGCATATTTGATGGTGAAGTGGTGGTTGGTGGTGAGGCTGGAATGAAAGAGAACGAACGAGATAATGTATACGTCTTTATTTAGGCCGGTATTGAATTAATAAAACTCATCATAGGAAATCCAAATTCCTTTCTTCATCCTTACGAGTTCGGACATGTTTCTTGTGTTGGATGAAAGCCGAAGAAACCTGTTTCTTTTCATCGATCAGATCTAAGCATTTCTCTTTCTCCAATGGATACTCTTCTTCTTCTTCTTCTTCTTCTTCTTCTTCTTCTTCTTCTTCTTCTTCTTCTTCTTCTTCTTCTTCTTCTTCTTCTTCTTCTTTGTTTCTGTCTTTATCTCTTTTGTCCTTTGTCCATCCTATTGTTTATATATTTTGTTAGGACACATCTCCATTATATACATCAGCAGTCAGTGGCCTTGTTATATTCAACCATTCATTCATTCATTCCTGTCTCTGTTCTGTCTTAGTTGGAAGGACTGAAAATGAGAACAAAATAATAATAATAATAATAAAAATAAAGGAAAATGAAAAAAAAAAAATGAACAAAACCTACGAAAGGCACAGCTGTGGCTGTGTGGTGAGAAGTTTGCTTTGTGACACCACAGTTTCAGGTTCAGTCCCTTTGTGTGGCACCTTCAGCATATGTCTTCTATTATAGCTCTTGGCCAACCAAAGCCTTGTGAGTGTTTCATGGATAATTTTGTTTTTAAATATTTTAAAACTGGTGCTCTGTTAGTTATGAGGACAAGTGTTCCATGTGTTCCAATCAATGGAAGAGCCAGTTCATGAAATTAACATGTAAGTGGTTGAGTACACCACAGACATGTGTACCCTTAACATAGTTCTCATGGAGATTCAGCACGACACAGAATGCAACAGGGTTTGTGCTTTGAAATAGAGGTCCTACTCATTTTAACCAGTTGAGTGGAGTGGAGCAATGTGAAGTAAAGTGTCGTGCACCAATGAGGAATGGAACTCAGAACCTTGTGACTATAAACCAACTATAAACCAACTACCCCATTATCTCATAGCTTTCAGATTTCAATGATGTGATTGTCTTAATCTTAGAATGATGCAGCAGGGTAGGTGTGAGAGCCTGGATCTGGTCAGTTTGACCACAAAACAGGTAGAATATATATATATTTGCACCTAACATATGGTTGGTTTAAATCTGAAAGGACATGTATATATCTATCTACCTGTCTATGTATGGATGTATGTATGTATGTATGTATGAATATATATATGTATGCATGCATGCATGTATGTATGTTAAATGATGATGATGATGAAGTTAAATGCTGCTGCTGCTGCTGATGATATAT
>NC_068994.1:56313044-56315571 GCF_001194135.2 Octopus bimaculoides | reverse complement strand
AAGTTAATGGCCTACTGTCTTTTGCTTTTCGTTTCAATTACATTGGCAATTATGTGAAATGACTCTATCGTATTTCATGGTGCTGGAGTTGCTCAGCAGAAATGCAGTCCCACATGTAATTTAGTGAAATATTGGCGATCAAATTATCAAGTAAATTTACTAAAATGTATGTTTGTTGGCATTGAGAAAAGGAAAAAAAAAAAACAAAAAAAAACCGGAATAACTCTGAAAGGTCAAATTATTTTCCGTCTTTTTTTACGAGACACCATCTGTATGGTAATTAGGACGTTACATAGATGAAAGGTTTGTTTATAGTTTAAACATTAAAAAGCCGAAATTTTAATGTTCGGAATAATATTATAAACTGAAATGAAGATCAGATATGACGGTAAAAGGAAAATACCATTAGTTTTATGACTAGCGTTATTATTTTTTTTCTTTAAATTGCGATATATGTGTGTATAGGTGGAGGAGGAGATAACTGTATCAATGTTAGTTTCCTTTCTGAATTGCGATGTATGTGTGCAAAGATGGAAGAGGGAGACAACTGTGCCAATGTTTCTATCTGTCGTGTTGTCTTCTGATAAACACTGTCAACCAGCTGTCTTCAGAATTCTTTCTCCTGCATTGCTCTTGGCAGGTCACATTTCAGTAGACCAGTGTCTTCATCACCCAGTTGGTCAATAAATGCCCTCAGATGTTTTCTGTGTAGTGGATCCCACGTATACATTTCACTCAATATTTTGTCCTTGCTATGAAATCAGTGTCCACAGAATCTCAGTCTTTGTTCCTTTATGATGGAGGTAACTCTTGGGGGATTACCATAAAGCACCTGATTCGTTATATGGGACTGTCATTTCAAGTTAAATTCTGCTCTCAGAATTCTTATGTATGTTCCATCTAGTTTTCTTTCCTCTTTCCAGTGCCTTAGTCAGATTCTGTGTAGTATAAGAGTCTATTGATGCTTGGAAGAAGCTACTTGTAAGGGTAACGCGTGCGTTCGATCGTGTAATACAAATAATATATGCGTATATGCATATATATGTACATGTATGAACATACCTTCATCTACATGTATATATAGATGCATATCTGGGTACATGACGTTGCAAAAACCATGGACAAAATGATAAACAGGGTACAGAAAGCACACAGGCCACATAGAGAACATTTCCTTCATCAGCTGCTCTTTGGTGATGGTGCACCTTCAATAGAAGTGGTCGATAAGTAAAACATACAATAAAATGAAATATTAAATTGACATGAAAGAAACAAATAATTGACGTAAAACAAATAAAGTGAATATTCTTCCAATAGTGTGGTAATTAATCTGTTAAAGAGATGATAGCATCTAATATATATATACATACACTCACATGCCCATATATACTTATTTATATATATACACATATATATATACATATATATGCGTACATATACACACATATACATATATATATATATACACATATATACATATATATATACACACACACACATATATATATATACATGCACACACACAAACACACATATATACATATTTATATATACATATATACATATATATATTCATATATATACGCATATTCATATACACACATACATACACACACATACATACACACACACATATATATGTAGGTATACACATACTAATATGTACACATGTGTATATGAAGCACTTCTTTTTACTGTGGCAGAGGTTAATATGAATTATTGAATTTTGCTCTATGCTAAGAATTGCTCTGATGAAGCATTCACCAACACACATCTACCTCTGACTCATAAATGTGCTGTGTATACTCTCTCTACCTTTCCTACTTCTACTACAATGGCTTCAAGCTTCCTTTTAACTGTCACATCTTGAATCTGTCACATCCTTGATATATTGGTATGGTATCTCACTCCTGGATTCCATTTCTACCAGGATTTCTATAGTTCCATTCCCTTCCTGACACCAACACCTTTCTAGAGTGCACTGGGTGCATTTTATTTTGGCACCGGCACCAGAAAGTTTGTCACGTTCTTGGCAACACTGAAACGTCCTTTATCTCAAACGTTATCTCCATTCACCAACGATTTCACAGAGGCCACTGGGTGCAATCTATAGTGGCACTAACCAGGACTATGAAGTCAGAGTCGGGGAGTCAGAGTTGGCGTTGTGGAGTCAGAGTCAGAAACAATTAAGGGATAGCTGGAGTCAGAGTCTACCGACTCCAGCTGAGAGAGCCCTTATTCTTTAAGATAAACCATTTAAAAGGTGGCGAGCTGGCAGAATCGTTAGCATCTGCCAGATCTATCACAAGGTTTTGATTGGCACAAGGTGCTGCTCATTGGGACTGAACTCAAGAACACATGGTCGGGAAGCAAGTTTCTTAAGCACACCACCATTCCACATGCTTTTGCCTTGGAGAGAAACTTATCCAAATGTCATTTAATATATAATTAATTTGCAAAAACCATCGTTACATTCCTGGTTTTATTGTTTCAGGAAAAAAGCTTTTTAAGACCCATTGAAAGCAAA
>NC_068994.1:56309073-56312509 GCF_001194135.2 Octopus bimaculoides | reverse complement strand
CCTCCTTTCTTTCTTTCTTTCTTTCTTTATATAATTTTGTTGTAAAGGATTTTTTGTTTGATTTTTTTATTTCTTGGTAGACATTCCTGAGAATACATTAAACCAGGAATGCCGGAACATAATCTGATGTAAGAAAGGAAATCGTACACTACACTTAATCAGAATGAAATTACCATAATTAAAAGGGGGAACCATGTTACAAGGTTGAGAAACTAAGCTGCCAAAAGGCAGAACCTTCTCTGGTGCATAATCCAGTCTGCAAACCCAATGTTAACCATCTTACCAATATAACTGGCATTCATGCGAATAATTCATTCTGTTATAAGGCCTGGAATTTTGGTGGAGGGTACTAGTCATTTGTTACCCCCCCCCCTTCCGTGTCCAACTGGTACGTATTATCTGTTGACCCTGAAAGAATGAAAGGCAAAGTCAGACCTTGGTGGAATTTGAACTCAGAACTTAGCGACAGATGGATGTCTTTGTGACTTCATGGTTTGGCAAGATAGCCACGGAAGAAGTACCAAACTAAGAATCATAAGTTCTGGAGTCGATTTGCATGACTATATATAGAATTATAGAATATAGAATGGGCAAACACGTTTTGGTTATACAACAAAAGGAAAACAATGGTAGTAAGCTGGTGCAAGGAAAATGGAAATGGAAAAATCTTAAGAGACTGGGTGGCAGGACAGGACAGAACAGCTGTGACTGACCTCAAAGGCAGCCAGCCAGCCAGAAAAAGGACGACAATGCCTGAACTGGACAGCGATCACATAGTAGGGAAGGGGAGGAGTTGAAGAGGGCATAGGGGCTAAGGGAGAAGGGAATAGTTTAAAAATCCAATTGAAGTAGAATCAACAAAAAAAAAATGTACTCTGAACTGTGAGAGACAATTATCAATTTAAATACACAACCAAGAGAACTAATAATAGTTTAATGCTTCTGTGATACTTGATCAGGCGTAGTAACATGTTTCAGGTGTGTAATAATATATAATACGAGATGCATCCATTACATAAGACCTTCCTCAGTTAAAATATTTTTCTAACAACGATTTGCCATAATTTTTTATATATTTGACTCAAGTTCAAAATTCTGATATTACACACTGCGTCTTAGCATAACACAGAACACACACACGCACACACACACTCTCTCTCTCTCTCTCTCTCTCTCTCTCTCTCTCTCTCGCACACACACTTATAAGTTAGAATTAGTCTTTCATTAGGTTTCCCCGTAGATCTGTAATTGATACAGCGTGCAACATGTTCCTTGCCTGCTTCATTTCATGACACGGATTAAAAAATAATTTCACGCTCCGGCTTAGCAGTGCAAAGAAAGAGCAGTCAGTGTTCATAACATTTGGTAGAGAGACTGGAAAGGAAAACAAGGGTTGGTAGAGACCCAAGTACCATCGCAGAATCAGAAAGAGCAGTGCAAAGAGATATTGAATTACAGAACTAAAGAGACTGTGTCTGAATTCTTGCACCAACAGACTGGCTCTTTTGCTAGAGGTTCTCAAAGAACAGATGGGAATAGGAAATTGGTTGAGGTGCAGCTACTCTGATGTTTCTCCTTTGAAGTTTCTTTCTTTCCATGTACAGTAGACCCTTGCAGTACAACTGCCCCATTGTACAAGTAATTTGCTGTACGAGCCGAGACTCGTGCAAATTTTTGTCTTGAATCACAAGCGGAAATCCGCAGTACAAGCACACAAATATATATATATATTTATTTATTTCTGTGTGAGTTAGAGGTTGGGAAACCAACCAACTAAGGGATAGAATAATAATAATCATAATCCTTTCTACTATAGGCATACGGTCTGAACTTTTGCTGTAAAGGTGGTAGTCAGTTACATTGACCTCAGTGCATAACTGGTATGTATTTTATTGACCTCCGAAAAGGATGGAAAGCTAAGTCAACCTTGGTGAAATTTGAACTCAGAATGTCATGACAGCATCACTAAGCATTTTGTCCAGCTTGCTAACGACTCTGCCAGCTCGCCACCTTATATTATAATGATAATAATAATAATGATGATGATGATGATGATAATTATAATAATATCTTTATAGATTGTCTAAAGGCCCTTTAGGGACAATAATGAGACTTTTTTTTTCTATTTTTATCTTGCTAAAATATGAAAGAGAACAATGCGAGTGAGAGTGATGAAGTGTCTCCAAGTTTTTCGTGAGTTAATTTCAGCGCTGTAATTACCAGTGACCTTTGACCTCAGCCTATTGGTGCTGACGCCTTAGACTAACTTTGTTTTATCTCATTTTTTTTTTAAAAGAGGGAGAGAGAGTTTAGGGGTTGAGCACCTCTGTTTTTAATTAAAAACAACTTAATTTCTTGATTTCAGTGTTTGCTAGCCCATCATCATCATCGTTATTGTAGTGTTTGTCTTCATTTTCATTGTAGTCATCATCATCATCATCGTCGTCATCATCCTCATCACCATTAACATCATCATCATTGTCATCATCATCACCAATGCCATCATCATCATCATTGCTTTGATTACTATAGTTCTAGACACCCTGTATTGAATCCTTTAACTGTAAAATTAATGTTCATGGTTATTCCAGTGACGATGTTAGATATCTACTAAAATAAACAAAAAAAAAACAAAAACAAATATTTAAATAGAATTGGTATTTTCTGCAAGTCACATGATATGTTTACATCACCATAACTTAGCGGTTCGACAAAAGGGATTAATAGAATAAGTACCTGCCTTAAAAACAATAAAAAAATTTACATTACTGGCGTTGATTCAATCAGCTAAAAATTCTTCAAGGCGGTGCCCCAGTATGGCCGCAGTCTAATCACTGAAACAAATAAGACAAAAAATATTGAGTAAAGCAAAAAAAAAAAAAACAAAAAAAAACAGGAAGGACTCTCCCCATTTCCTTTCCCTCCTTCTCTGATTAAACTGTGAAACAACAACAACAACAGCAGTAGCAGTAGCAGCAGCAGCAGCAGACAATGAACCAGCCATAGAACTTATTCTGCCTTTCTTAGTGTTGTAGTAGTAATAGAAAGATGAAATTCCATGAGTAATGGTTGGCTGGTTGGTTGGTGGGTGGATTTGTAGGGATGGAAGGGTGGATGCGGTGGGAGCAGCTTTGGTATATATATATTTTTTTGATGAACAGAACTGTTACTACTACTACTACTACTACTACTACTACTACTACTGCTGCTGCTGCTGTTGCGTATCAGTGAACTTACTCACTGAGCTCAGGCACTCCTCTACGTAAATTTATACCCCCCACTTTACGAACAGATGAAAACCTCTTTATATATGATACGTGCATGCACACAAACACACACACACATATGTATGTGTGCATAAATATATATATATATATATATATATATATATATATATATATATACACACACATCACATATATGTGTATGTATGTAT
>NC_068994.1:56305372-56309063 GCF_001194135.2 Octopus bimaculoides | reverse complement strand
TATATATATATATATATAGGTGTGAATATGTATATATATATATATATATTCATATATATCTGTATATATATATGTATATATTTATGTTTATATATTTATATATATCTGTATGTATGTATGTGTGTGTGTGTGTGTGTGTGTGTGTGTGTGTGTGTGTGTTTATATATTCATAAAGTGTACTGTTACATTATTGGTAGCATCAACAAGAAAAGTACTCCATCCAGTGAGAGATAAATATCATTAAATATACACAGCATTAGACTGTTAGCTAATATTAGTTTCATGTCTCTGAAAATACAATGGTCAGACAAGCTTGTACAGCATGATGTGTATTTTCAGAAGCATGAAATTAAAATTGGCATCACATTTTGGCACAAGGCCAATAAGTCCGCGAGAAGGAGGGTCAGTTGATTAAATCCACACCAGGATTATTGCAGCAGTCCCTCAGTTTTCTTAAGCCCTGAAAAAAATCTTGGAAGGATGGGTCCCCAACTAGACCTTTCATGACATCCTTCAAGCCAAGAACTTTTCAGCACTCTTCATGTATGTATATATGTATGTATATGTGTGTGTGTGTGTGTACACACACATCCACAACTATTATTCATTCTTCTTACTAAGAAAAACTATTAACGACTTTCATTTTTCTTTTTTTTACTTCCAGGCTTGGCACTGATTTAGCAATATTTTGTCTGTTGCTAAAGAACCGAGAAAGAACTCTCCTCATCTTGCTGTTTGCAGACCTGGCGGCTTGCTACCTATCTGGTTCAATGTTACCGATTCTTTTGTTATTACTTTACAACGAGGATAATAATAATAATAATAATAATAATAATAACAACAACAACAACTATAAAAACACCAGAAGCAACGTGGCATATTTACCAAAGGAACGTACTTACCTTTCAAACATGGATCTTCTAAGTAACCTTCATTCACCTGTGAAATAACGGCTTAAGGATTCCATTTGCTACATTTTTCGTCTTTCTTTTCCTCTATATCCATCCACACATTTAGACACATCCACTCACACACATATACACACACATACACAAAAGCATCAGGCATTCCCATACATACATACATACACACACATACACTATATATGTATATATAATATATATATATAAAATATTATATATATATATATATATATATATATATATATATAAAATATACACTCCCACACATACACACACACACACACATATATATATATATATACACACATATATATAAAGATATATATATATATATATATATATATATATATATATATATATATATATATATATGTATATATATATATATATCATATATGTGTGTGTTTGATGCAATGAAATTTAAGATTTGAAAAAAAAACCCAGAAAGTCTTTTGTCATTTTCGATTGTTTTTGTGGAGGATTTTTTTTTTTTCCATTTTTTAAGTTTATATTTTGCAGAAATGTAGTCCTATTCTTTTGTATTTCTTTGTATACACTCAAACATACATACATGCATACACACATACACATGTCTATATGACACTGTCTATATAACACAAACACTTATCTATAAACTTTATATATTATTTTAAATTCATATATTATTTTTCCCTTTCTCTTTTGTTTAACACACCATAAAAACACTAGGTTCATTAAGGGCTAAGGTATATATATATTTATATTCATAGGGTTCGGAGCAAGTTGCTTTCTTGTATTTTAGCTATCCAAAAAGTTTCAATTTGTAGTTGCTGAATATCGCAATGTGACTGATTCTGTGTTGCTTTCAATCTCTGCCTCACCATTTCCTAATATTCAGAGCCTCAAAAGGATTTACCCATCTCAAAAGGAACCACGTGGAGTACAGATTTTATTTACCATTTTTACCAATTATACCTAAATGGATATTATTAATTACTAATTCTTCAAGGAAACTTGGTTTTTTTACTAGGAGTCAAAGAGGGGAAAAATAAAAAAAAAACATTAAAATCCAAACTTGCCAACAAACCTTCTTCAAACTAAATTAAACCAAATCCAATCTAAACAAGGAATTTTTCAAACTTGGAAACATATTTTATTTGTCAGAAAGGAAAAACACCGAAGAATTTATTAGAATCATAAAAACCGATATTGCAGCAAACATGGCAGTAAATAAAGAAAAACCATTAGCGTTTACCATTTCTTTTTCTCGACCGTTCTACATTGATCTGTTTGTGCTGATTGTCTGTGTTCTTGGACTGGCTAATGCTCAGCAACCGCCTTGCATCGTCAAGGGGTGCATCTACACTCGTTTGCCGTGGTACGGCTATTTAATTCAAAAGACATTCCACAGAGACATGGCAAAAATTCAGTACCAGTTATGGTACCCGGTCAGTGAATGCTGTGCAAACCTGCTGATTTATTATGACGACCAGTTGCGTACACTCAACGACAAAATGTCGTGTTCAGAAAGGGAACGTATTTTACCTGCAGATAATAACCAAATTATACCCCTCTACACGGGGAATCACAAATCTGTAGGTTGTAAAATATCGAACGAAACAGGTAAATCAATTTATGTGTGTATTGGCGAACGGACATTTCGATCAACTGGTGCCCGAACCTGGTATTTTGCTATAAGTCGTTGTAGTTCTAAAACCCACTTAAACTTAAACTATTTCTTTAATATTACAGGATTCTATGGAACCTGTGAAGAAGATGCCCTGTCTTTCTCCAAGACTTATATTCCTCCCAAACAGAACAATGGTACAAACCTTTATGCTGTTATTTTTGGTGTTGTGTCCGGCGTGATGTTGATTTTGGCTGTTCTTTTCTTCTCATTGTGGTGCGTAGCTGTCCGGCGTAAAACAAGTGGCTCAGTAACCTCGAGCCAAGCAACTATGACCCATGACATATTCTACGTGAACCATTCGCTCTCTGACCGCGAGCAGGCCGACTACTCGCAGTCAAGTTCGGAGAACTACTATGAGGTGATCCCGGAAAGAAGAAGCTATGAAAGCATCAGTGCACAGGCTGCATCGACAGCAGAACGCCACCACAGCCTGCGTACGCACGCGACCCTCGCCAAAGAGCACCGAACGCATACGACATACATCTTCGACGACTACCCGCCTCCTCCCTACCATCCTCCCCAGCCCACTCCAAGCAAAGGCCAACCACAGCGGCAGCCAGTCCAGGTTATCCAGGCAATGCAGCCCATTCAGAGCTTGCAGACAGGTATGCAGACCAGTTTGCAGCCTAGCATGCAGTCTACTATGCAGCCTAGCATGCAGCCTAGCCTGCAGACCACTCTTCAGCCTAGCCTGCAGAACACTCTTCAGCCTAGCCTGCAGACAAGCATGCAAAGTAGTATACCAACAGCTGTTATGCAACCCAAGTTTCAATCAGCACTCGAAACCAGTGCATGAAGTAATACACCAATGAGATTTTCAAGCTAAAAATTTGCTTCAGACATGAAAAGAGAAAAAAGAAAAAAAAAATCTAAATGCCAGATTTATTAAGTCTTTCCTTATCTTTGATAATTCCATGCATCGATGTTTGCAAAACAGGCAACTCTTGTCATTAATTCCAAGCAAGGAGCAGGGAACCTTTAAGTGATTTGATGCGTATCACTTCTTTGTTCCTCCAAACCTTGAATCGAACTAGCAAATTCTAACCTCCTCCAACAAAAAACAACTGCTACAACAGTATGGTTATGATAATGACCAAAT
>NC_068994.1:56303934-56304859 GCF_001194135.2 Octopus bimaculoides | reverse complement strand
TATATATATATGAAGTATATACGCACACACATGTGCATACACACTCACATTTGATGCTGGAAATGAACAGGTAAACCTATACCGAACAAACATCGTAACTTACCAAATACCCATTCCAGTTAATGGATTATGGCTCAACACGTGCTGAAATATTAAATACCACCCTAATTTTTTTTTTTTTTAATGATGTTAATATAATAAAAATAATGATAATGATAACAATTATTATTATTATTATTATTACTATTTTGACATTGAACAAACCTCGAAAACAAAAAATACATAAGGAAACAAATAATGATTAATAATCATTATTTTAAATTAAAACAATACGGTCTTTTGTCCGTATTCCATCTCATTGCTTTGACAAAAAAGGAAAAAAGAAAAAATTTGAAATTAATGGAATTAACGACAAAACAACAAAAATCAAACAACAAAAGAAAGGAAAAACAAAATACAAAAATAACTAAAATATTTTGTATGGGGGAATTTGTTTTTGTTTTTTTTTTAAACAGCAACAGTATTGATGATGATGATGACGATGACGATGATTATGATGATGATGATGATTATTACGATGATGATGACGATAGCAGTAATTGTAATAATGATAATGATAATAATAATAATAATTATAATCCTTTTCAGTATCATCATTGAAAATATTGTAAAATGCAGACATTTTTTTCAATTGCTGTTATTTGCTGTTAGTTTGGAAAACATGGAGAACCAATTATTGTGTGTATAAATGCATATGTGTGATGAGTGAGTGTGTATATATATATATATATGTATATATATATATCTATATATATACATGTGCACACACACTCATGCCTGTATATAGACCTGTATGCGTTGAGTGTGATTGAGTGTGTGTATGTGTGTGTGTATATATACATATATATATATATATATATATATA
>NC_068994.1:56301550-56303741 GCF_001194135.2 Octopus bimaculoides | reverse complement strand
CAGTACAGATTTTCCCTATGGCAAGTTTTAAATTAACAAACTCTTATTAATTTTTAAAATATGTAATGTTAAGATAAATACTATAAATTAATTTTTGGCGAATAGTTGGGGGGGGGGGTTAGCTTGTATCTGTAGTTATAAAGGAACCAAAACTAAAAAAACCCAAGAAATCTATAAATTTAGCAAAATAATATTGGGTATTTTTGAGTTCCGCAGTCTTATCCAGACCATATTCCGTAAGCTTGTCACTAGATGCATTGAGCTTTTCACCAGATGTGATGATAAGCTTGTCATTAGATATGTAGAGCTTGTCACCAGATGTTTTGAGCTAGTCACTAGATATGTTGAGCTTGACATGAGACAGGTTGAGCTTGATGTTAACCAGGTTGAGCTTGACACCAGATTTGTTGTTTGTCACCAGCTTTGAAAATCATTTGGTTAATCCCTACATATAATACCTTTTGTGATCTGTAAATGTGGTCCGTAATAAACGGAAGAGTTTGTTCTGTAGAGAAATAAAAACAGTGGAAATGTCGTACCCAGTATTTTCTTTATGAGTGGGAACAGTTAGAAGAGCATATATAATTTGGGTTTTAGAAGTTTTTGCTCAAATACTAATTAATATTTGCAAATATGTGAAGGCTTGAATAAGAAAAAAAAAACTATATATACATATTTATACATGTGTAAATATACATATATTTATATATATATGCATATTTATACATGTGTATGTAATGTATGTATATGTGTGTGTGTATAAATATATATATGTATGTTTGAGAGTGTGTCAGTATTTCTGTATGACTGTATATCAAATCTGATTTATATCATTCCATTCCATTGGCAAAAACTGCAACCAAAAGGGGTTGGGTGTAGGGTAAACATTTTCTGATGCTGATTTTTACAATAAAAAGAAAACAAACAAAAAAAAATACTAAAGTAAATAATGAGAGCCAAAGACAGAGCCTTTAGGTGGTCGCATGACCTGCTAGAAATAGCAGCCAAGTCTCCCTTAAATCCCACCCAACCGTCTTTGGATAATGTAGTTCTCGATACACAGTTTGATAACATAAAAATTAAAAATTGACGTGATGGTCACTGCTGGAAAGTCTTTGATCATAAGGTCCACTCAGTGTTGACCAAGGGACTAAAAGCAACAACTAGTAGCCTTCTAGCTTATGTATGTATGTATGTATATATATTAATAGACTGTATGACATCGATTTTAAAGTTTGAAAAATGCCAGTGTAAAAATATTATTAATTAGCCATTTATATGATTTTTATATATATATATTTTTATTTTTCCTCTAAAGAAATTAGGAAAAAGTGCGTATGCATGTGTGTGTGGGGGGAGGGGGTTATTTGTGTGTGTGTGTAAATATATATGTGAAATTCGGATATGGTTGATTGTATTCCCCATCACCACACACCTCTGTGTCCATATGTGAGAGAACGTCTAACACATCTATGAATATATTTGTGGATTTTAATTTTTTCCTCTTTTTTGGCCCGTCCCCCTCTCCTTCTTCATCTATTATCTTCCCATTCCCCCATCCCCCTTCCTCTGCTACACATACAGAATCGGTAATTGGCCCAAGTTATTAATTGGCTTCGAAATTTATTGTTGCAAGAATTTCAGAATGGCTCGAAACCTTGTTTCTGAGATTTAAAGACAGACACAGAGAGTAAGTGAGAGAGAGAGAGAGAAAGAAAGAGAAAGAGAGAAAGAAAGAAAGGAGACTGAGACAAAGAAAGAAAAAAGAAGAAAACTAAAATGAAAATTGATTCATGCTTATCATTGTATTGTTTTTTTAAATTTTATTTTATTTTTAATTTTTGTCATTATTATTTTAAATTATTTTATATTTGATATTTGTCTGCCCTTTTTTGTTTTAATTTTCAACCGATTTTTCTCTTTGTTCTTTTGTTTTTTTTGTTCCTCTTTTTCTTTTCAATTTGTTTGTTTTATTTTGTTTTGTTCTAGTTTGTTCCATTGTTTGATTGTTTTATTTTAAAAATATTATTATTATTATTATTAAACTTTGAAGATAGAAATTATACAATGAATTGTTCTCAAAGTTCATCAATCCCCACTCCTACTTATTATTTTTAATCATTATTATTATCAATTATTAAAACAAATAAATAAATTAATTTAATTAAAATATTAAAAAATATATAAGTTC
>NC_068994.1:56298036-56301364 GCF_001194135.2 Octopus bimaculoides | reverse complement strand
AAAACCGTATTTAGTATAGAATAAAACAAGAGTTAGTTTAAGTTATTTGATTATGAAATCATAAATTCCATGAGTTATACATGTGTTTCAGTAATGAGTACTACTATGTTATGGTGAAATTGTTATGATTCGTATACTTATTCGTTTATTGAAAGAGATAGGCAAGAAAGACGTTTTTTTTTTTTAGTGATAATCAATGCTCCAACATCATTTATTTGTTGGTTTTAACTATTCCTAAGATTATATTATAATTGTGCTACTGTTCTGCTTTTGTTGTCTAACACAGAACTTTCTGGCTGAGAGAGATTTAGAAGCAAGTGTAACAAGTTGAGCTATTGTTAAGAAGCAATCATATTATTGCTTTGTTACGATCAATTCTGCTCGTATAATTCCTGTAACATAGTACTTTCTGGCTTAGGCATTCGAAAAATGCTGCAGTGTCCATCATTCATTGTCTGAAGATTGTTTCATATATATAATTAATTTGTCTGCAGACAGTTCTAGAATTGCTAACGAAAAACAGAATTTTCTGAATAAAATGTTAAAAATGAGCTCAATATCTAACAGACCCCGTTACATGAAGACAGTTTTGCAATTTTCAGGGTTTTTTAAAAACATTTTTTAAGTAGTTTATGACCTTGATTTATTCAAACAGACTGTATTAGGATACTGCATATACAGAGATACCTATTATGATACAGGTCCAGCACCTACTATAGTATGGAGTCGGCTGATACTATAGTACATAGTTGGATGACATGTCTTATATTCTAGGAATGCATTTGTATACCCAGTACCTCCATTTGGAAGCTTTAATTTTGTTGTTATGTAACTTTAGCCACCTCTGCTCCAAGACAGCTAGGGTATCGAGGTGGCTAGCAGATTAGACCCTTTGTGAAAGTGATCCTTTAGGTTCTGTTCTGGGAGTTTGAAGTGTTTAATTCTTTGTTGTTGGATTTACACTGCCAGATCTTTCTGCAGAAGGCAGGCCTATTGTGCAAGGGTTGCTGTTACGAAGTGGTTAAAAGCACTAAAACATCTCACAATTAAAGATTACACTCTACAATGTATGGACTGAATTACTTTGTCTGAGTGAATTTCCAATGAAGAAAATTTTAGGGTTAAAAATGTGAAATTAAAAGAAAATACACGGCCACTATAAGAACGGATACAATCTTCAATTCCGTTTTGATTCTCAGTAAGGCCAGTGTAAGTGAAGTGTATTCAAAAATACACACCTGTATAAACACGAAAACTATGGTGTTGTATTAACTAAAAGGATGCATAGTGTTGATTAGTTAAACGTTATGTAACAGCATTTGACATATTCCAGTTTGTGTATATAAATGTGTTTAGACTCGTAGTGGAGAAGGAAAAAAGAAGGAAGGGTTAAGGCCCTTGATCAGTAACTGGTTGTTCATCCAGTGAAGAGAATATGAAGAGATGTACTCTGTGGCTCAGTTTTGCTTGAGCTTCGTTTGATTGGCATTGAAGCTGTGGTGACCACATCTTGATGGAGGATATTATCCTGTTCTAAGATTTAGGGACATAACTAAAATATGAAGGTGTCACTAAAAGATGCTGTTAACATGGAGTGTTAGTTGAGGGAAATCCTGACAGTATTGTGGTACAAGTTCATAGAATCACAATTACGGACGACTTGAGGCAGTAGCAAGAACTGAGTTTCTTGCTAAATTTTCAATGTATATAAAATGTGTGCTTGAGACTTGGATTGTGACCAAAATCTTAGTTCGATTAAATATATAAATAGATATTCAATTTTAAAGATTTTATGAAATCTAATTTACATGTATGGCAATTTAAATAAAAATCTATTTATGTATAATTTGTTTTGCTTATATTAGAATCTTTCATTTCCTCGCCCTCTTGGGTCAATAAAATAAAGTACTAATGAAGTACTACACTTGATATAATTGACTGCTCCCCTTCCCTCAGATTTCTGGCCTTGTATTCAACAATTCTCATTTTAGGTAAGAAAGTCACTTTTTATTTTGATAGTAAAAGAAATGTTGTTTTCTCATTCAGTAGCTTTCCTATTTGCTCTGCGACTTGAAATTAATGTTGCCAATATCACACATAGAAGTTATTTATGGAATCTATTTTTTGGGGGTCAAAACTTGTTTCTTTTTTATTTGAGCGTGAAGGCTGGAGTTATAAGTGAAGGGAAAGCTATGTTTTATGGCATCTCTCATGTCTTTCCCTTACAGTGAGGTATAAGAATATCTTTTCAAATATTCTCATTCGTAGTAATCTGATGTTGACCATGCATCGGACCAAAACGTGAAGTGTATGCAAGTGAAACACAAAGTCACTCACACATAGATATATGTGTACATCTGTGATTTCATTTGCCTCCTATGAAAGTTGTTCACTGTGAGTGGTGTTGTTATTGTTGTTGTTGTCAGGTCTCAAATGATCTGCTCACGTCATGCTTCCAAAGACGTGGGAAATGAGAGATCCGTTACTTGTGAAAAGGAAAACAAAAGGAAGGGTTAGTGACAGGAAGGACATCCAGCTGTAAAACAATGCCTCGGTATGTCTCATCCGTATTAGTATGGGAAAATAAAGTGTCATAAAAACGAAAAAAACAAACAAATTTACACTCACATACATAATATACACATGCGTATGTATAAATTCCTTTCTGTATATTGTTGATGCTTATTGCTAAACCTCGCAAGTCGGAGATGGAAAAAGTGATATCAGCTTCATTGAGACATGGAATTCAGAGTTAGTGATATGTCACCACCACTCTCGCCATCGCCATCAAAAATAGTAATAATATCAATAATATTAATAATGTATAACAACCAGCTATAGTGAGGCAGATGTATGGCTTATGATACAGTATGTTATATTTGTTGATGTTATCAATCGCTATTGAGCAGAATCTCTCAGCTGCCTATCACACCTGCCAACCCCATAATGTCATAAAATAAAAATTTTAATCTGTGTCCTTTCAAGAAGGGCAATGCCCTTCTCTACAGAAGAAAATCTTACTTTCGTTTTCGTTTTTTTTTTTTTTATATAATTAAAATTTTTTTATTATTTTTCATTTTCACGTGTGCTAAACTTGCGCCTATCAGATGTTCCTGTCCAAACCGTTAATGCATTAATTAATAATAATAAAAAAACCCACAGAAAATATATTAAAAAGCTAAAAGAAAACCCACAAAAATATAAGTATGCTGCTGGTGTGCTCTTTGTTTTTTTTTAAGTATATTGTTTCAGGCAGAGCCCTTCACTGGGGGATGAATGCTGACCCTTATCACATTGGGATTACATTTTACTTTGATTAATAACAGTT
>NC_068994.1:56295588-56297055 GCF_001194135.2 Octopus bimaculoides | reverse complement strand
TATATATATATATATATATATGTACATGTATGTATATGTATGTATATATACACGCATACACTATACCTGATTATTTTCTGACATTGCTAACATTGCGACCTTGATCTGGTTGTATCATTAGATTATCTTCACTAACTTTATCATACGAATATTTTAAAGATATATATATATATATATATATATATATATATATATATGCTTGAATATCAAATAATATAACTAAACCAGGTATTATTTGTTGGCCTGCCTTAATTAATAATCTGGTATGGTATCAATATTGAATACAGACAACTTTTAAAATATATATTAACACACAACAATACCATCGACTGGCCTGGTATTTCATATGAAACTTACTGCTGTGAAACTTTCGACACATGACACCTGCACAATTCCTTACCAATTCAAAGGATGTGACATGATTATTTGAAGTCTTCTAATCTGACAAATGAATATCAATGCAAAACAACCAAACTAGGAAGATGTTGTTTCCAATTATCTCAAAAACGTACCTTGGAGTTCCATGTATTTCCGACGACAAACGCATTCATTTGAAGTCTGTGTGTTTCTAAGGCAAAACTTATCTTTACTTCTGAACCTTGTTTCATCTTAAAAGAAATTACCCCATTTTTTTAATACGTTTTAATACTGCAAGGAATCGATGTATTGCCTTCGGAAAGAAAAAAGAATGACAAATATATATATATATATGTATACATATATCATTCTCTCTCTTTCTCGCTCTCCCTATATACATATAATCTTAAGGAATATAATCTTCTCTCAGCAAGAAAATAATGAAATATTGTCATATTTTTGATGGCTCCTTCTTCATATTTTCAATTTTACTTTTAATCATCTGGACAGAGTTTCTGCGAGATTACAGGGGGAAAAATGAAAGAAAAAGGAAAGTTATGAAATGGTAAAATGAAAGAAAGAAAGAAGAAGAAAAAAATAGAAGACAATTTGTTCTGAACTTGGTAAACAGTCGATATATATATATATATCTGAGTGACTCTTATTACAGAAATGTGGATTCTTTGTGATTGTATCCGAAGTGAATAATTAATAAAGACTTTATATATTTTTAATCTTTTAAAACCAGAACAAGAATAAGTACAACAAAACTAAGACAGTAATATCATCAACAAAATATGTTTGATATTCTTAACATTTCTTCACATTTGTTGCTATGATCAATTAAGAAAAAAAAATGCAAAACAAAAAAAAAATAAAATAAAAAAACAATTATGATAATGATAATAATAATAATAATTCGAGGCAGGACGACTAAGCAACTCATTCAAATCTTTAGTCATTTCTGAAGAAGAACAAAAAAATTTTTGGAACTTGGAAAGATGTGTTTGGAACAGTTGTGGTGAGGGAGGAGATATCCTGGGTAGGATTTCAGAAATGACTACAGAATTTCATTGTTAATAATTGCTAAACAAAAAGAGAAAAAAAAAA
>NC_068994.1:56291793-56292515 GCF_001194135.2 Octopus bimaculoides | reverse complement strand
ATATATATATATATATATATATATATATATATATATATATATATATATATATATATATATATACACACATATACATATATGAATATAAATATGTATGTATATGTGTATATATAAGTCCTCTTTAATTTAAATGTGTTGCTGCAATGTCAGGAAGTAGAACTTAGTATTTAAAAGAAGAAATTCTTGTCCTTTTAGTAAAGACATTCTGTGTTCCGTTTGGTTTGAGTGCTGTATTATTCTCTTTTGACCTTGAAACAATGAAAACGTTACTTTCTCGAGGCAAGTTTTCTAAAAGAACAGAAACGCAGAAAAAAAAAAGGACATGATCTTTTACTTCCGCTGGATTTCGAATTTACTCTAAAGCTTATGGTCTCATTCCTTGCTTTGGACAGATGTATTTAGTGACCTGGCAACCCGGAAAGCTTCTTGCGGGGATTCTGATAGGGCAATCTTGTGTGCATCTCTGCAGACATGACGTTTCTTTCTTTTAAGCCTTCAGCATTATATAATGTGTGAGCGTGTGTGTTTAACGTTCTGTTTTGTCATCCACAAGCCTAATCAAATCTATACAGTTTGGTTAAGTAAGGGTGATGATATATATATATATATTGTATATCTATGAGTGTATGTATATCTGTGTATATACATATGTGTGTGCATATATGTATGCATATGTGTGTATATATATATGTATATATATATATATATATATATATATATAT
>NC_068994.1:56287608-56288745 GCF_001194135.2 Octopus bimaculoides | reverse complement strand
ATATATATATATATATTTATATATATGTATGTATGTGCGTGTGCGAGTGTGTGTGTGTTGTCTACTACATCTGTATCGTCACTCAGTGCTGCAATATCTGAATTGTGAGTAGACGGTACTGCACTGTACTCTTTCTATACTGCGTTCTACGGTGGTAAGTTTACCCGGAGTTTCTGCTGTGCTTCTTGGTAGCATATCTCGCAGAACTTCAAACTTTGGCTCTGTTTCAAACGGAAATATATGTTGCCGTGATGGCCGCTTAAATATATATATATATATATATATATACATACACACGCACACACACACACATACACACATACACACACATATATACATACATTTATATACATGCATATGTTGACCTCATTAATTTGTCAAATTTTACCGTTTTGAAATCATTATTTTTTTTTTTTCAATTCTTTCGTAACAAATGTTTTCCCTGCATTTTTTCTCATTTGTCATGTAATACGAAGGATATCGGAATGATGACGTCAGCGGATCAATCCCAACGGAATTTTCCCACCAGTCCCATGCCATCATCATCATCATCATCATCATCATCATCATCATCGTCATCATCAACGCCATCATCATCATCATCATCGTTATTATTATTACTATTATTATTATTGTTATTATTATTATTATTATTATTATTATTATTATTATTATTATTATTATTTTATTTATTCTCATTCTGGAATGTCAAGGCGGTAATCTAGCGTTGGTGCGTCGAACAAAATGTTTAGCACCATTTCTTTCGGCTCTTTACGTTCTGAATTCAAATTCCGCAGAGGTCGACTTTACCTTTCGTTCTCCCGAAATCGATAAAATAAAGTACCAGTCAAATACTGGGGTCGTTAAAATCGACTTTCCCCTCCCCTCGAAAACTGATGGCCCTGTACCAAAATTTTAAAACATTATTATTATTATTATCATTATTATTTTTATTATTAATATTATCATTAATAGTATTATTATTATTATTAATAGTATTATTATTATTATCATTATTATTATTTGTATACAATGACACATGCCGAAATACACATTACCTACAGACATATTCACGTTTAAATTATAATAAAAATGTTTTTTTTTTCAATTTTCAATCTTTTATTTTTATTATTAATA
>NC_068994.1:56282771-56287012 GCF_001194135.2 Octopus bimaculoides | reverse complement strand
TATTGATTTTGAAGTGGCCTACTCCACCTGTTAGAATCAAAGAAATCAGACTTTGGTAAGGAATTACCATTTATTCTTCTTTCTCTTCTGAATCGTTCTAGTTCTCTCGTTCTGTTCTGTTCCTTGTATGTCTATCATATACACCACAAGCAAACCTATGATTTACTTGTACTGAAATACTTAAAAAAACAGCTGTTTTGTGGGGTTTTGTTTTGAAAAATAAGGCCCATGTTTTATATCCGGCCTGCGTCTACTTCCAGCCTTGCTTTTTTTTTTTTTTGTAATATATGTTTATTATATCAAAAGATGACGATAGTTTACTCAAATTTTCGCCTCGTGGCGGGGGCTATTCACGATGGCCGTGGACAGCTCCGCCTAGGGTGAATCTCGGAGGAGACCGATACTCAACTTTTGATTTAATACACATACATCCACTGTATTGAGTTCTCTGTCGGACTATGTCTGCAATATGTAAAATATGTCTTACAACTCCCGTATCACCACACACACACATACACACACTCACACACACATGCACACATATATATGCATATATGTGTGTGCGAATGTGTGTACATGCATATATGGAAGTATATACTTGCAGAGGAATGTATGTATATATATATATATATATATATATATTGCATGCGTGTGTATATATGCGTGTGTCCTTGTATATCAGGCAGACTATAGAAAGGAGAGAGTCTAAATATATAAATTATATGTAGAGTTTATTTACTCGTTGCAATTTACTCTGTAGCTACTCCGACTTTCACACAGCTGTGTGCATTGCTTCAAGTGAGAAACCACCCACAAAGCAAGATACAACAAAATAAGTTATCAGCTTCGAACCAACAACTTTAATCAATTAAAAGTACTCGGCTTGATACGGTTTATCACCCACTTTGCTATTATGTCTCTGAGTATATTCTTCTGTTCTTTATATGTATGTCAGTGTGCATGTATGTATATATATATATATATATATATATATATATATATATATGAATGTGTATTTGAGTACTCGATTCTGTAAAGGGTTGTCGAAGTAAAGATTAGTCTAAATCATATATACTTAAAGGTTTATATCCATCACTTATTGTAAATTAATTAATTAAATTTGTTAGATAAATAAGGCAGCCATAAAGGTGTCCGATGCTTATCATACAACCACGCGCAAGCAACTCTACGATGTTGTTTTGAATTCGTTGACTTTCATCAGTAATTAATGCAAAGCGTTGCTGTCATGTTTGTTTCAGAGATCTGCTTGTTTAGCTGAGTTGGTGATATATTTTCACATAAGAAATTCGCAACGGAAAGTCGCTAGAAGACGTTAACACGTGATATAAGAAGAACTGGCTCCCGATTTAAATCTATCTTATCGATAGTGTGCTTCAACAACAATGTATTGAAATATTACCTAAAATATGGCGGTAAGTTGATAGAAGATGATAGAACGAATCGACTAATTTACGTATATATATTTAAAATCTCTTTTGGTTGTTTTGTGTCCCGCGTTTAAAATACGCCATGTTGTTTCGACTTTACCATTCATCTTCCACTCCAAAGTCAATAAAAATATGGTAGCAATGATTATATCATTTGGATAGAGCCCCCTTCCATTCAATTGGCTAATTTTCTTATCTAGAAGTACCAATAATATACTGTTTTAGTAGAGGACCTCTGTTCTATGGGATGTATATATATATATATATATATATATATATATATATAAAGTGCTGGTAATACGCTGCTGTTCGGCTGGAGAGCCCATCGAATGATAATTGAAGGGAAGGTTACGTTTGTAGTCCTACACACCCTCCAGCAGATGGGACAGTCATAGTTGGGATGCCTTTGGTTGCAGCTCTGTTTTGACACGAACATGCAGCTAAGTAGTAACACATCCGATTTTATATAAGAATCTACGAAGATGAATCTCTTCCGAAAGACACACACCGGAACTATATACAATTAAAAGTTCTGTTTAATTTCGTCTTTGAGATAACGTGTTTGGCTCATGAGCTAAAAGAAAGAATAAATCAGATTTAAAATAATATTAAATAAAGTACATAAAATAGAAAAGAAAGAAGTAGAATGTGGGGAAGAATTTAACCGTTTTAGATTATTGGTAGGCATCAATGTTAGTATGTTTCTATCTTGCCAACCCCATCCCCAGAAATGAGAATCGCCTAGAAATAACGAGAACTGATCATAGTTTTCGACGGCAGAGCAAAACCATATTATTTACGTAACGCCTTTTTTTTAATTAAAAAACAAAAAGAAAACGCCTCAGCATTTTTTCTTTTCTTGTTTTCAAATGATTTTTTTTTTAAGATTTAGTAATTTTCACACTGAAAAGAATATCTGCTAAAACGAATAAAAACACACAGCTATTAGATTTTGTAAAAATTCAGTAGAGATGCCTGTGGAAGATTTTATAAAGGGACATCTTTTTTTATATAGACTCACGAGCTAATATGACGCACCTCGATTTTGGAAAACTCTTTCTTGAACTATCGTTTCTCAGTAACCAAACGCTGACTCTGTGCTAAAAAAAAAACACGACCTAATTTTCTTGGGCAAAAAAACCTCCGAAGGTTAAGCTGTCAAATGCGATTGGCTTCAATTTGAACGCTTTCGCTCTCAAAATGTTGAACTTGTACTGAGTTTGATGGCGTCATGCTGACCATCTGTTACCCCTACGCTCTCTACTTTACTCAATTCTATTTCTTCTTTTTACAACAGTAATGGAAGAAGCGGGTTTTCTTTTCCGATTGTATCATTGTTACGCTATGTTAGATCGGGAGGTAGTAAACACTCTTGGCCATATTTTGGTCTCTTCAAGTCCGACTTCTGTGCCGAAGAAGCAACCTTCACCGCTCATCATAATATGAAGAAATATAAAAAATATTTTTACGACAAATAGGTCCACGGGCTTCCTAAGTCCCGGTTTTATAGCATCTTTAGCATTTACCTTCATATGGCCCTAAGACTCCCTCAACCCCCTCCAAATGAACTAAATTGGAAGCCGATGGACACCTCCGTTCCCAACCCAAAACATGAATATTTTACCCTTACGACATCCCTGTTCCTTTTTAATTATATTTGGCGATGTGGCTAAGAAATTAAGACAAAGGGGTTGGTGAATATATAGGGGCAGAGTGAATATATAGTTTGTAAGCTGAAGTCCACTATGGGCGTTTATTGGCAGGATTCTAAAATCTCTCTTTACGGAAATTCCATGAATATATTTGATTAAAAGGCCAGTCAGACGTACCACTCGCTTATATATAGCCATCCTTGATCACATGGTCGAAACCAGTTGATTCCATTTATGTGCTCTAGAGTGACAAAAAGAATTATAATAGAAAGCATGCTGCAAGACCAGATGTCTGCTTCAAGCCTTCTATACAGTTTCACTTCGTGCTTGGAGTGTAAATCAATACCGCTGCAAATGCAGACAGTAGAGGAATAGTAGATACCTCAAAATATAGTTTTTTTTCCCAGTTCTCTCTCTATATAAACCTCTGGTTGTTCTCTGCCTAAATTAGAAATATAGAGAACCTCTCTATGCCAGGCTTGGGTAAGCCCTTTTTGGTAACGGGCCACACGGTTGAAAGAGTAATTTAACAAACTTCGCAAAAAGTACAGGTTACACCGTGTACTAAAGTTGGCAAATTATAAAGATTTGAGTGGGAGATGGCGAGAGGGAATGAGAGAGAAGGAAACGAAACTTGAGATCTTGAAATGCGACCGTTTACGCATAAAACGTAAAGAGTCACACGTGGCTGGGTGCAGTAGGTTGCGCATAACCTTTCTAGGCAGTCACGAGACTTTAAATAGCAGCTAAATCACCCTTGAAATTCCACTCTCTTGCTTAAAAAAAAAAGAAAGTTTGAATTCCATAGAGAGTGTAATCAGAGATTGTCGTAGATGTAAAAAAAAAAAAAAAGTAGGAAATAGTTATGGTGGAGCATGTTCGGTCATGGGCCAGCTCGATGAAGAGGGAGGCAGTGGGGAACAGACTTGAGAGCAAATAACAATCACCACAGCCGCCACCACCGGCAACAACGCCATAACTACAACAACAACCACCAACAACCAACTAATTGTTTCATTTATTAAGGGCTGCTGCTGTTGCTTAGATTAATTATGGTTAATTCAATAACTGAGTTGTAAACCTCTATATCGCAAGTTCGAATTTTAGTAGAAGCGTTGAAATAATAATAAGAATAAAAATA
>NC_068994.1:56279248-56281669 GCF_001194135.2 Octopus bimaculoides | reverse complement strand
CTGTGTTCAAGTCTTCACGCAGGTTCGACTTTTGCCTTCTCATCCTTTTGCGATCTATAGAGAAAAAAATATAGAATTAAGAAAAAACAAATAATTAATGAAGTACTGGTCAAGAGCTGAGGTCGATGTATAATCGATCGTACACTCCCCCTCCCCTCAAAAGTTTTGACCTTGGGCCTAAATTAGAAACAGTTATCATCATCATCATCATCATCATCATCATCGTCAGGAATCTCACTTCCATTACCATTATCATAATGGGAGTGAAAGGTGTAGCACAAAAAAAAAAAAGTTAAGCTGCTCGTTCACCGATTTTAAAAAAAATCCTTGGATATGGCTATTTTATTTATGTTGGTAATTTTATTAGAGATTCATTATCGCAAATCTCACTTCACTATAAATATATCGACTCTTTAAAGAAAACTATTTGGTCTTGACTAAAAAAAAAAAGAAAGAGAAAAAAATTAACGGGGAGAAACCATAATTAGAAACGAGAGCTGAAGAAAGACCGAGTGGAAAAGAGGTCAAGCCGAATTGAGGGCGTGGCGCGAGTTATCCATTTTAATGCCCTTCAACAAGGCACGAATATTACAAATTCTCAATTTTCTTTTTCTCATTTTTTTTCTTAATAAATAAAAAAAAAAGAAAATGATAGCTTTCTTGCGTCTCACAAAAAGATAAAATAAAGAAAACCAAAGAAAAAAAAAACAGAGAGAAAAGAGACTACTTTTAGCAGTTCAGTATTTGAAAGCGACCTTATTGACAGGCTGTGATATAGTTTACGATATAAGTTGCGATACAGGCTACGATTATGTCATCTAACTTCATATGAGAGACACTATTTTTTTTCTCCTCATTTAATACCATTTCATAAAATAGATTATATATCTATAGTATTGATATTTATATATGATAGAATATAAATATCGTATGAATAAGAGCGAGAATATGTTTAGTTTGTGCAATGAAATTTTTAGTTCTTTTTAGTAAACGGTTTGGTTCAGAATAAAAGTGTGACCAGCGCCCTCACAGTGGCGTGGGGTCGACTGAAGCAACTACATCCCTACCTCTATGAATATAAATACGAGCATAATTATGATGAATCTTATGATTAAAGTTGTTATTATTATTAAGAACTTATTAAGTAGAGAACCTATTATAATAATTAATAATAATAATAATAATAATAATTACACATTTTCTTTTTTTTTAAATAACGAACTTTTGAAAAGGAAATGGTTAGATTTTCAAATGTCTCCTATTACTGCTTCATATACGCATGCGTACATGAATACATGCATATACATTTCCTCACACACACGCTCACATATTTGTATGTGCGTCAACATATATGTATATATATATATATATATATATATATATATACACACGTGTGTGTGTATATGTAATGTACGTATATATGTAGTTGTGTATGTATGTCGGTATGATTCTTCGTATGTGTCTGCGTGCGTCGCGTCGGTTTTTAAAAATGTACATGAACTTTCATAGACTTTATATAAGCACACTGAACTTATTCATTCATTCCATTTTCACCACACACACACTCCACCTTTTCTCTTTTTCTCTTCTCCCTGCTAACTCCTTCTCACTACTTCTCATTCTCTACCTCTCCCCCTCTCTCCCTCTCCTCTCTTTCTTTCGTTGCAGCATTTTTTTTTTCTGTACAGTTTTCTGTAATCAGAAAGACATTTTTCATGTTAATAATAACTTCCCGTTCATTTTCCACTTTCATTATCACAATGTTGAACCATCATCTAGAGTTGTGTCACTTGAAGAACTGAACATACTTGTGTAAACGATAACAACAACAACAACACCAACAACAACAATAACAACTGCTAATGAATAAAGGCATTCTTTTACACCAATATAATCGAACATCGTCTCGTTAATTTATAATTTATTATAACGCGCTTGAAATGTATACAAAGAAATAATAATGTATTTGTGATCTTTAAACTTGCAGAATCAGGCGTTTCACCAGGAGAACCACCTGGCGCTGGTTTTTCGTTCGAGTTTCTTTCGAGTTTTTCTCTCTTCCTTTTTTTCCTTTCATTTATTCCATTCTAAATTTCTTTCACTCTTCTTTCCAGTGTTCCTTGTTTTTGGTGTCTCGGTTGGCGTTTTCATTTTTTTTGGTTTAAAAATGTATTTTTAATGTTGATCTTATTCACAAATATTAAAATGTCTCCTTTTTGGGAAAGGAGATAAGATTCATCGGAGCTAGAATCGAAATATCGTGAACCAGTCATATATATATATATATATATATATATATATATATATGTGTGTGTGTGTAGGTATGTATGTATATATATACATATATATATATCTACTATTATATGTATATAAACATATACATATATACCTCTACATAAATGTATGTATATATATATATAT
>NC_068994.1:56273408-56278845 GCF_001194135.2 Octopus bimaculoides | reverse complement strand
TATATATAATAAGATCTTTTTTTTTGTCGATAAAGAACTAACGAAAAAAAAAATAATCAAGGAATGTGTTATATATTTTGTCAAAGAATTTGGCACCACTTTTCTTTCTCTTTTCTTTCTGTTCATTTCCGGTTGTTTTTCTTTTCACAATGTTTCTTTCAAAACTTAGTTATATTCCTTTATCATCTTTATCAAAGAAAACATGTGTTATACAAAAATCTGCCCAACATGGTCACCACAACTAATTCAAAATAAGTCAATAAAAATCTAGATAGAAAAAGAGAAAAAAAAAAGACAAACACAAAAGAAAACAGAACTAAAACAATACAAAAAGCAAAACAAAACATATCGTAATTTTGATGTTAGTTTTCTTTTCTTTTCATTTTTATTTTTTTTTTTATTTTTGAAACTAATTCTAGGTAATAAAAATTCAGAAATATTTTTTACTATATTTGTAAAAAAAAAATATGAGGAAGAAAAAAAATCTAACGTCGAGATATATTCTTGCCTAGATGTTATTGCCAATGTTGATATGATTTTTTTTTTATTATTACTGATATATAACAAATATGTTCGTATTCACAAAGAAAATAAAAAATGAAAAAACAGTGAATAATTATATACATATAACATTAGAACACAATAAAGTCAATGAAATACGTATGGAATATATGTTATTTATTGTTATAATGTTGTTGTTGCTGTTGTTGTTGGTGTTGTTGGTGTTGTTGTTGTTATTGTTGCTGTTGTTGTGGTTGTCAGATACAGAGATGAAATGAGCCAATTATTGAAGGAAGTAAAATAAAGTAACAATAATAGAAAAAAAATAATGGAAACGTAAAAGGACAAAAAAAAAAATAATAAGTGCATATTTATGAAGAAGGAAATAAAATACCAAAATCTCACATGTTTTTCGTGTAGGGAAATGTAGCAAAGAATGGACTCTACAAAAAGCATCTATAGATCAGGTAATGGCATTAAACCTAGCAATCTACTAAATCTGCACCCCACCCACTCCAACAGAATAGATTCGACCAGAGGTACCTTAGGTCGCATGATATCAGGACACGCGATAGATTTATCCACTATACATCACACACACATACACTATTTATCACACACACACACACACACACACACACACCAAGGTATCGAATGATGCCACCCCATTGGATTTTAGAGCAGACCAACATCTTCTCCTGTCTGGAAGGTTAGCCCGTCGCAGGGTTATCTATTTACAGCCGAGTGGACTGGGATAACGTAAAATGAAGTGTTTTGCTCAAGAACACAACGCTCCGCCCGATCCGGGAATCGAGCCTTAAATCTAGCAATCGTGAGTGCAATATGCTAACCACTAGGCCACATGCCTTCATGTATGTATGTATGTATGTATGTATTATGTATGTATGTATGTATGTATGCATGCATGTATGTATGCATGCATGCATGTATGTATGTATGTATGTATGTACGTACGCCTGTATGTATGTATGTGTGTGTGTGTGTGTGTATATATATATTGCAGCCATCTATGTATCATACTTAACGTATAGACACCGTTAATCAACGTCCAGTTATTACAGTATTCGTCCTATAATAACAACTGTTTGAACATGCCATGTTAAAAAAATAGCAGTAAATATCAGAGGGAGAAGAAAAATCGCCTCAACAGTATGTATGTATGTATGTATGTATGTATGTATGTATAATTTGCAAATAATAAACGGCATCCATTTGTATACAACCAAATTTTGCTGTACTATTAATTAATTAATTATTCAATTTATTTATTTATTTATTTATTTATTTATTTAGGTATTTATTGACTACATTTTTGTGTCTGAAATGAAATTCTTTCTTTTTCGCGTTACTAACGAAAATTGTAATAACCTGCTGTGGGTTTTGTACATTTACGTTTTACACGGAAAAAGAAAGAAAAAAAAACGAAAAACAGCGCTAACAAATCACAACAACAACAAAGAACAAACTCCAAACAGCAAAAGATATGTCATGTTCTGCTAATTTTTTTTATGGCTTTTTAATTACTGATGAGCCCATTTAATTAATACAAGATTGTGTTAGACTTTAGAGAAATCTGAATCTTTCTCTCTAAATAAATCCTTAAGCTATAATCCAACTGCGACCTATTTTCTTTTTTTTTTTTTTGTATTTACAATTTTTTTTTTCAATTTTCACAGTCACCACCGTATTAATTATTATATTAATTTCCATAGCAACGTTTGCTTATTTTTTATTTTTTTATTTTTCTTTTCGTAATTTTAATTTAATTAACTCGTGGTGCTTCATTCTCTTTCATTGATACTTTCTATATACAGCATAACATAACGAGGACCTAACGAGGGAATCTTGGAATCTATCTTGGATCTGTTCGAATGACTAAAAATCATAGTTAAATTGAACCTCTTCAAATTTAAATTAAGCTGATTCGTTTTAACAAAAAAAAACAAAACGAAAAAGAAAAAACAAACAGGAAACCAAAGGAAAATGGCACGGTTTGATTTGAACGTAGGACACATCAAATAAATATTTCTGGGTCTGAATGAATGAATAAATTGATCAAAGTCACGTGATTTGAACATTTTTGTTCATAGGTCAGTGCTGGAGAAGGACTGACTTGGGGCCAAACAACGACAACAATAACAACAACAATATAGACATCCAGAACCTAACACAACGTAGTGAGCCGGCGAAGAAATCTCAATGTCGTGGGTAAACCTGCTAGAAATGGCAGTCAAATTCCCTTCAAATCACGTTCTGACAACTTAATAAAATGAACACGGACAAAGTAAACGATGCTATTTTATAGATACGGAAAAGAAAATAATTTAAAACGACTGGATGGTTACGGTTGGAACGTTTTCATTGATTGATTTACCCGATCAATAACAACTGATTTTCTTGTGATCCTTCAACTTGCTAGAAATAGCAACAAAGCCTACTTCGATTGATAAATGAGAGGATCCACTGAACAAGATAATCCTAAATAAAAAAGAAGACGTGAAGGTCATGACTGGAACGCCTTTGATGCTTATTCTATTTCATCTCGATCAGAGCTAACCTGGTGTGGAACAACAACACCAAAATATTTGAAAAGTTGGTGTAATTAAATGTTGTTGTATTTTGGTAGGGTCATTTTGCCAATGAGAAACACACGCACAGTTCCTATTTCACTTTCTTGTTATCTCTCGTCGACTAATAGACCAAGTCAACCAGGCTAACTAATCGATTCTCTGATTAACTGTTCGAACAATTAGATTGTTAGAGTCATTTCGCCGTCATTTACGACCTCATCAATGACGTGTCCCCGTCCCTCCATAAAGAATCTTGCAAAGCAAATAATAAAAAAACAAATGTAATAGAATAAGCGTAGGCGTGGCTGTGTAGGCGCAGGTGTGGCTGTGTAGGCGCGGCGTGGCTGTGTGGTAAGAAGCTTACTTCCCAACCACATGGTTCCGGGTTCAGTCCCACTGCGTGGAACCTTGGGCAAGCAGTTTCTACTATAGCCTCGAGCCGACCAAAACCTTGTGAGTGGATTTGGTAGACGGAAATTGAAAGAAGCTCGTCGTGTATATATACATATATACACACACATATATACACACACATATAAGTATGTATGTATGTATGTATGTATGTATGTATGTATTTGTGTGCCTGTGTTTGTCCCCCCACCATCGCTTGACAACCGATGTTGGTGTGCTTACGCCCCAGTCACCTAGCTGTTCGGCAAAAGAGATCAATAAAATAAGTACTAGGCTTACAAAGAATAAGTCTTGAGGTCGATTTGTTCGACTAAAAGCGGTGCTCCAGCATGGCCGCAGTCAAAATGACTGAAACAAGTGAAAGAATAATTCAACGAACAAACAGCAAGATGCTGCAGAACCAGAGTTGAAGACTTTTTGCTTGGAATCATTTTACAGGATTTTTTTCTTCGCCAATGATAACAGTATTGAGACTGGTAGTCCTTGGTACCATACTGCACCGTGGCTTTTGTTAGCGTGACCAGATTTCCATCAGCGAGCCTGGTTGTCCAAAACACAATGTATAATGTTATGTTATGGTTAAAACACTTGACGCGTAATCACAGGGATGTAAGTTCGAGTCTCAGTCTCAGTTCTTACTGGACACATCATCAGCAGCTGTGCGCTTTGTTACTGGTCATTAAGAAAATGAAATGATATGGCGAACTTGGGACAAGAAAGGTAGCGGGCCATGAGCTTTGGGAGAGCTTGTGAGAGTTGTGGGTAGGGAGAACAAGGTAGACTTTAGAGAAGGCATGGGAAATCTTCAGCGAGACATTACGGGCTGAACTACAACAAGTGGACTGAACTGCTAACATATCTCAAGGTACATTTTTCCCCTTGGCGTGCCATTCTGTAAGTTTGAAGTTTATTCATAACTGATCTAGATTCATAGGGGATTCGAAGACTGGCACTTTGATTCAAATTCTTGCCACAGTGTGGATGACACCTAAAGCATCTAAGGACCAGGTAGCGGTTTTAAATTAAGATAAAGTTTAAGTCTACGGCTCACTTGATGCTTTTCTGCACTTCAAATATAATGTAGGATACGTATTCTTATGTTTGCGAAACTATGAACATGTCTTTGTTTGTGACGCCATAGCATCATTTAAGAGAGATTAATATTTTTACAGGAAGAAAGGCGCGTGAGCTGGCAGAATCGTTAGCACGCATGGTAAAACGCTTAGCGATATTCCTTCCGTCTTCATGCACTGAGTTCAAATGCGCCGAGTTCGATTTTGCCTTCCGCTCTTTGGGATAGATAAAATACGTGCGGGTGGAGCACTGGGGACGATATAATGGACTTAAATCCCCCTCATGGAACTTTCTAACCTCAGGGGAGAACTCTCTCCGAGATTTTCAGCTAATATTTAAATTAAAACCGAAGATTCTCTCTAGCACGCCATCATGAAAAGAAATGATGCCCTGTGCTTTGTACCACAGGCAATTGAATAGCATTATAGATATTTCAAACGATGATGTGCATTTTACACGTGGTGTGTGCCAGTGTATGTGTGTGTGTGCGTGTGTGTGTGTGTGTGTGTGAGAGAGAGAGAGAGAGAGAGAGAGAGAGAGAATGAGAGAGTATTGTGATTTCTGTATGGCAACCCTGAAGGCATAACAACAACAATAATAATAATAATGATGATGAGGAGGAGGATTATTATTATTATTATTATTATTATTATTATTATTATTATTATTATTATTATATCAGGTCTTCGATCTGATATAGACCCGAATAACACTCAACCTAATTAGTTATATTGGTATCAGTTATATTTTATTGATCTGGGAAGGATGAAAGGCTAAGTGGCTGATCTTTGCCGGAACTGAAATCAGAAGGTAAACAATCGTTACATACACACATGCATACATGCATACATACATACATA
>NC_068994.1:56270068-56272325 GCF_001194135.2 Octopus bimaculoides | reverse complement strand
TTGATGATATTGTCATTGATGTAGATCAGTGTGTTTTGAGAGTGATCTGCTAAAATGTTTTCTTCCATGATTACTTCTTGGAAGAAAAACCTTATTTTTTTTTCTTTTACCAGCAATGGGCTTCGGAACATTTTCCACCTCTGCCCTATCGGCTTGTGGCACAAATGTATTTGATCCCTTAGAAACTGGTACTCCGTCGGTTACGACGACGAGAGTTCCAGTTTACCCGATTAACCGAACAGCCTGCTCATAAAAATAGCAATTATGTGGCTTAGTACTCCACAGACACGCGTACCCTTAACCCATTTTGTACCACTTGAGTGTACTTGAGCAGCGTGAAGTAAAGTGTCTTGTTCAAGGACTCAAAGCGTCGCCGGGAATCGAACTCACGACCTTACGATTATGATCTGAATTCCTTAACCATTAAGTTACGTGCCCTTAAACATTATCACTGTGCGCACATTTCATGGAAAGATCGACTTCGTCTTGTTTATTAGTGGTTTAATATGGTCACCTCTATGGTAGCGGGAGGAGACGATAGCCACAAAGACAGTCGTCTTCGAATAATACCTCGAAAATGTTTGAAAGTGTGAAGACGCCTTTACAAAACTATAACGAGAAGGAAAATGACAATGAAACGGTCACTGTTTGACATGAGATAACATGAACCTATACGACACTAACAATTGCGTCTCTACCAGTGACAACAGAAACTCTGCCCTCGCTAGATTTGCAAACCAAATGGACGTTCTGAACATCGGTCAAGCAGTTTAACGCAAAGGAAAAAGCTTAAAAGAAAGATGTCACAAAAAGGAGTGCCTCTTTATCTGGGGAATTGATTCAGAAAAGGGCGTGGAGAAAGCTGACTCACTTATGTTTTGCATAAAACAGAGAAGTTTTCATATGTTCCTTAAAGAGCAGCCTGGCCAGGAGATGGAAGGTTGTATATGTCATCGACCATGATGGTATATGGAAGCGTGTTTGGTTTTTAGGCGCGAAGATTAGGTGGGGAGACAGATAGAGTTTGTGCTGCGTGCAACTGCTCACAGACTCGGGACGCAGTACATGTGGAAAAAAGGCTTGCAACCAGAAACTATGTGATCATGTGGGAGCTGTGCGGGACACCAAATCCTGATGCTCTCCATTGACCACAAGGTTATCTTGGAGCTGTACTCAACTGAGCGAGCGAAGAGATCAATCAAAGTTGTTATGCGAGGAAGATGACCCAGTTGCATCATATGTGGCAATAAAAGCTATTTGAAATCTTGCTTCCCAGTGGGAGGGGGAAAAGGAAAATAAAAACGACGGTAGCTGAAAGCAGCACCAAAAATGAAAAATAAAAGATAAATTTCATAAATGAAGATAATGGCCATCGCTAGTGCTGTTTCAGGAGTACCACTGACCACAGCTTACGGCATATCCGCAGCGGAAGAAAACGAAGTTCTCTTATCATTAGTGCGACGAGAATTTCCAGTGTCCACCGATAACCGAAAAAGCGAGGATCCTCCTCTTCCAGCACCAGAATGGTTAGAGATATTAGTGCCAACCAATAACATTGGAACGATCAGGTGAAGTCTATGAATCTGTGAAAGACAGTGAGACAAAATAGGCGGTAAAAAGGGGGCGAACCCAGGCAAGTGAGCAAGAGGCTGAAAGTCTCTCACGAAATATCTGGACTTTATGATACTTTGGAAGGATAAACCAGGATATTTGTTGTAATTTTGATTCCAAAAGAAGGCGATCACGTGCGATCATTGGAGCGGTGATGTAGAAGACATAAACTAGGTCACCTTCGATGGTAGACGATTATTAAAATCTCGATGGTTAGATACATCCAGCCGAAGAATCACGGCCTAAAGGACATGGGGTCATTTACGAATCAATTATGATCAAATATGGTCAAAACAAACAAGTTCTTGAAAGTAACCGGAGCTGAGAATAACCAAAGTCGTGAGCCGTCTTTATTCTATCCGGGTGGCACTTTCTCAACCCTGTAGAGGTGGGTTGCTCTGATTTGCATTTGTTCTGTAATATATTGTGATGTCTTTGCCCCATTTCCGTTTATAACATATGTGTGTGTGTGTGTGTGTGTGTGTGTGTGAGCGTGTGTGTGAGCGTGTGTGTGAGTGTGTGTGTGTGCGTGTATATATATATATATATATATATATATATATATATAAAACTCCTTATTTTATAACACTTGTGCGGCATGTTTTGAATTATGTATATATACATACATACATACATACATACATAT
>NC_068994.1:56265940-56268438 GCF_001194135.2 Octopus bimaculoides | reverse complement strand
ATATATATATACATATATACATATATATATATATATGTGTACATCAAATAAATTTGAAAGGGATTGATATAGAAAAAGTTTTTTTCAAAGAAATGTTCCTAAAATTAAAATTTTATTAATTATTAAGATCCTTTCTTGAAAGTTGGTCTCCTCATATCTGATGTAAGAAAGATGTTGCATGTGTGTGCGACTGTGCTATCCCTGTCTTCCCTTTTTCAAAGACACTTTCAACCACGTGTATTTGTGAAGCTGAACACAGTGAAAGCATTCACACAGAAAATATCGTCCTTCAATTCTATGTTAACCAACATTATTTAAAAGAATATTTTTGTATAATTAATAATTTATAACTAAAAAGAAATATTCTTTTAAATATACACATACATACATACACATTTATATATATATATATATACATACATGCACATACATATACATACATATATATTGTTTGTTTTTATGTTCACTTATGATAAAAAAACAATTTTGCATTAATCTCATGGGTTCCTCTATACTTTTCTAGAGCACAAATTTATTATTCTTCAGCAAGAATATTATTGACAGTGACTTCGAAGTTTCGGCCAGTTAAGCTATTGCCTATGTGCATGGGTGTATATCATGTGTATATTAACTGTGACAATATTAATGAATTGTACATTTATATACATGTATATATATACATATACATACATGCATATATTTATATGTATGTATGTATGTATGTATATATATATATACATGTCTCTTTATATCTCTGCCTATATATATATATATATATATATATATGAGACAGAAAGAAAGTAAAAATAACCTGCAGTCCTTTTTTCTATGCGAGGAAAACCAAAGGCAAAGCAACACGAGAAATATTGAAATAAAATAAACTTGATAAATGCTTTATTTCTCTATTATTTACATTATTTACATTTGACGGACATTTGTCTTCATCTTGTTTGTTGTTAACACAACGTTTCGACTGATATACCCTACAGCTTTCATCAGGTGTATTGGGGAAATTTCGAACCTGGGTTGTCATTCCTAAGGTATTTTTTGATATCGTTGTTGTTGTTGTTGTTGTTGTTGTTGTTGTTGTTGTTATCATAATAATGATAACAACATCGAAAAGTACCTTAGGAATGAGAACCCAGGTTCGAATTTTCCTCAAGACACCTGCTGAAGGCTGGAGAGTATATAAGCCGAAACGTTGTGTTAACAACAAACAAGATGAAGACAAATATCCGTCAAATGTAAATAGTGCGCATATTTCCTCATCTCTCATATATAGAACTGTATTCTTTACTTTTGCTTTTGTATTGTGTTGGGAGATGTGGCAGGTTATTTTTACTTTTATCTTTTCTATTTCTCTTACTTCGCTCGCTATTTTTGTTCTCCATCTTATCTCGAAACCTATCGCAGACACACACATACACACAGAAACACACACACACACACACACACACACACACACACACACACACACACACACGTCTTTTAATTTATCTAAAGGGATTACGACAACTGTTTTAACTTTATTGTACATCATCGTCCATTTGCATATGCATACGTATATATACATACACATAAATGTATATGATATATATGTGTGTATAAATATATATGTATATGAATATATATGTATACATATACGCTCATGTATGGACATAGAAATACCGCCAACTATTACTCAAACACGTAATATGTTCTATCGTACATTGGACAGTAACAATAAAAGTAATAATAATAATGATAATAATATTAATAATAATGATGATGATGATGATAATGAGCATTCACTGATAAGTACACACACATCTTAACATACCTACATACATATTTACGTGTTCTGAAAGCGAACTAAAAATAATTATCAACGAATTAAATTTTAAATTGGGATGAAAAGGGCTATTTTCAATCCCCTCCTCCTCTTTCCTCCTTCTTCTTCTTCTTCTTCTTCTTCTTCTTCTTCTTCTTCTTCTTCTTCTTCTTCTTCTTCTTCTTCTTCTTTCTTTCTTTTTTCTTTCTTTCTTTTAACCTTTTCTCCTAATGAAATTCAAAAAATTAAATGAAAATGTCTCTCCCATTAATTCTGACCAATAAAAAAATAATAATAATACAGACAATATCAATTAAAAGAAAAAAAAAAGATGAAAAAAAACAAAAAAAAAAACAAATAAAAAATTCAATCAATGAAGGAAAAAAAGACACAAAACCCAAAAAGTCTTCGGAATTTCCTTGGTTTGATCTCGCATTCTTTGTTGTTCAATATGATGTCATGTGCACGCGGGAGAACGAAGCGACGTAAAATGGAGTGCATCCTGCTTGGATATGCACTGTGATATATGTATGTATGTATGTATGTGTATATATATATATGTGTGTATATAAGTATATATTTATATATGCATACGTACATATATATATATACATACATGCATACGTATATATATATATATATATATATATATATATATATATATATATATATATATATATATATATAT
>NC_068994.1:56263966-56265689 GCF_001194135.2 Octopus bimaculoides | reverse complement strand
TATATATATATATATATATATATATATATATATATATATATATATATATATATATATTTATATGTACTTATATATGTACTTATATATGTATATATTTACATATATGTGTATATATGTATGCATTTTTATGTACACAAAATATACATATACATATATATATATATATATACATATAATATATATCCACAGAGACATATGTATAAATATATACGTGTATATGTACGTCTGTATATAACTTTGATTTTTCTTCTGGTTTTGGTTTGACGCTCCAACTATTAATCTTGCTCTAATTTTGCGGCAGTGCGACAGAGATCGCAAAGAATTAAGCAAACCAATTAACTTTTGGTCCTTTAACCGATTATTCTAACCCCTCTGTTCCTCTCCGTGAGTGTATATATTTATATTTTACGCCACTAAACATACCTATGTAAAATTCTCTCTTGTGTTGTCTTCGTTGATTTATTCTATAATTCTTGTACATTGATTCTGCTTGTATTTTTTTTCTCAGCACCAGTGCTATTCTACAGAAACAAATCCTTTGTTAACAAGATGTCTACGATGTATTCGGAGTTTTTATGAACCGATTGTTAATTTCAGACCAACGAACATATCACTATTCTCTACGTTAACTGTGCCTCTGCAACGAAATTCTATTGTAACATTATACTGTGCAACAAAGATAAAGAATTAATTCTTTATACTATATGCGCAAGGCCTGAAATTGGAGAGGCGAGGGCTAATTGATTATATATACCCTAGTGATTTAACTGGTACTTATTTCATCGAACTCATAATAATGAAAGGCAGGGTCGACCTTTGCTGGATTTGAACTCAGAACGTAAAGCCGGAAGATACGCTGCTAAAAATGTTGTACGGTGTGGCTACCAACTCTGCCAGCTCGCCGCTCAAATGAAACAGAAATAATCTTTATTACTGAATTTTTCGGTTGGGGGTAGGGTGGGGTGGAGAGGTCTAGTTGATTATTTCGACCACGAAAAGAAGAAAGGCAAGTCCGACCTCAACGGAATTTGAACTCAGAACATAAGGACCGACGGAATACCGCTCAGTGTTTTAGATGGTGTGCTGACGATTCTTGCAGCTCGTTGCTTTAAAGAAAGAGAAACAATAAAATACGAAGAAAAGCACAGAAAATGAAAGCAAAAAGGCTGTTAGTTATATTAAAGCTATAAAGGAAATAAGATTGCCTTTTGCCAGCTTAATGTGGCAGTCCCAAGAAAGGGAAGAATGCTACTGTTATTTAGCCCTAGGAAACACCGTTGTCTGTATTGATTGTATTAATTAGCGAAACCGGTAGATTAGTGAATTAGCTGGAGGTGGAATATACATTGAAAATATAAATTTCCGGTGATTTTCTATCCACAAAAACCGTCACCATGATTGTCATCATCGTCATACCACCACCACCACCATCACGATCCTATTGTGTAGATATTGGCTCTCTCTGAATACAGAAATAAAACTGTAAGTTTAGCTGAGATGGCAGCGCAACAACGCACAGGAAGGGTCGGAGGTCACTGGATGGCCATTCAATTTGTTAGAAATGCAGTCGTTTGCTTAAGAAAATAAAAATGGGCACCCTTGGCATAGAAGTCTCTCTGACATATAAAACAAAAACAGGATCGTCGAAAGAACATTGCCTACTCGATGAGGGCGGCCAGGAGGTCACACAACAACAACAATCAATCAATCAATCAATCAATAG
>NC_068994.1:56262153-56263956 GCF_001194135.2 Octopus bimaculoides | reverse complement strand
ATATATATATATATATATATATATATATATATATATATACATACATATATGTTAAGTCCTATGGAAACAAACAAGTTTGTTTTCGAAGCGTTGAAATATATTGTAGAACAAGTAGAAAGATAAAGTTTATTCAACGCATAAAAAAAGGTGAACTAGTGAGAGAAATACGATTTGGTTCAATCCACCGTGGAGGAAGATCGTTATAACCTGTTTGGCAAAGCAATCCCTCTCTATAACCAGCAAATAATCCCAGAAATGCAACTCTACAAATTATACAATAGGAACTGCTGTAAAGTCAGTTGTTTTGCCTCATTCCGTTGCATAACTACAGGTTCTTTCAAACAATTCACGCCAAATAGAAGACAATTGAGATTGTTGACACAATAAGTCGTATGCCTTAGATAACCAGTTTATGAGCAATTTTATTGCACAAGACCGCTGTAACTACTATGTCGTATATCAGTTTACCAGAAATTCATTTAAGCACCGACAACAATAGCATATGAGATTTTACACACATCATCACAGACTGCGTGTCGCTCTCAAAGTACCTATGGGCAAACGAAAGAGTGGTGTACCAGCATTGTCTGGTTTAGCTTAAACAGATCTCATACAACCAAATATTAGTTATAATATTACTTATGTATGCTTGAGAAGTACCACATCACCTACCATTTGTACCGATAACGAACAAAATGACATAACTTAAATCAACTTCCAGATAGAGTATGACATTTAAGGTATTCTTTATCTAGGGAAATAGCGTACCTGTGACGTCCGCACCACGTTACATGCAGTCATCTTGTCTTTTCGTGTCAACAACTATAGCAGAATCTATAATGTGACACCCTCTATTTATATATGGTGGTGCTTCCGCATGGCCGCAGTCAAATTACTGGAACACGTAAAAGAATAAAACAACATATATATATACACACATACATGTATAATACACACATACATACATCCACACATACATACATCCACACATACACACACATATATATGTGTATATATATATGTGTATGTGTATGTATCTATATATACATCTATATATATATACACACACATATATGTGTGTGTAAGTATGTGTGTATTATGTATGTATGTATGTATATATTTATGTGTATATATATATATATGTTATATATATATATACATACCCCACCACATACATATACACACACATACACACATGTATGAATACTTAGACTTTGGCGGTAATGTACAAATAAATAAATCAATCAATAGTGGCATTTTTGATACGTGGTTCAACGGTGAGATCTCTAATACAGCCACTCCCTTGTCGTTCTCCCCGGCAGAAATGCAACGAATCTCTGATGAATGTTGTAAGATATATAAAATAAATACAAACAAACAAACAAAAAATAATGAAGTTAGGTCGGTGTCTTATCTTAATTACTAAAACGGATTAAACGACTTCGGAAGTTAAGATGTAATCGTCCAAAAGATAACTTAATCTTCGACATTTCTTAGATGTTTACTCGTAGCGAGAGACCATCTGTCTGTTTGTCTGTTCGCGTGCTCCTTATCTTCTTTTTTTTTCCATTAATATACCATCTGTTTCTTGTGTGTGAATATGTGTATATGTTGCTTTTTCTTTTATATGTATTAAGAATATCCATATCAGCTTGCATATACACACACGTGCTCGAATGTACACAAGCTTGTGTAACGTATATTACATGTATGTATGTATATATGTATGTATGTATGTATGTATGTATGTATGTATATATATATATATATATATATATATATATATATATATATATATATATA
>NC_068994.1:56259500-56261811 GCF_001194135.2 Octopus bimaculoides | reverse complement strand
TATATATATCTTCCACTCTCCTGTTTTGGCCTGAATACCAGTGGCGCAACATCCTACCTCCTTCGTTAATAACTCTTCGTAGAAACGGCATCAATCATTTAGCGTAACTCTTCTATATCCGCAGGATGTCACCCGTAATTCTTGCGGAGGCCGGAATGTTTTGACATGAGAAACCCTTTTTCCATCTTGCCGACAGCTTAAGCCACACCCAGGGTAAAAAGAAAATGTTAACTTTTTATTTCATTTGTTTATTATTTCCCCACTCATTCCCATCCCATTTTCAGACACTTATTTCCATTCTAAGATGTCGTTTGTTCGTGAAAATATTATGTTAGAAAAAAAATGTTCCGGTCGCTAAAGAGCTTCCGGTTGCAAATTAAACTATTTTGAGTCTCATATCTCCGCCATATTGTCAAGTAAAACATTCAATAAAACCAGTGTTTGTCAAAGTGGGCGGTGCCATCACTGTTGTAGTGGACGCGGTACCACCCACTTTGGAATTTTTCGTATGGGTACTGTGGGCAGAGAGGTAGTACTGGGGTTGATGGTAGATGCATCTGTACAGTATATTAGAGATTGCATCTTAATTCAATTTGAACTTTTAAAATATTTTTAAATGTAATATTGTGATAAACTAAAGCAGCAAGCTGGCAGAATCGTTAGCGCGCTGCACAAATTGCTTGGCGGCATTTCGTCAGTTTTTAAGTTCTCAGTTCAAATCCCATTGAAGTCAACTTTATCTTTCATCTTGTCAAGGTCGATAAAATAAGTACCAGTTGAATATTGGGGTCGTTGAAATCAGGTTACTCCTTGCCCCGCACTTACAGGCCTTGAGCCAAAATTTGAAACCGATTTTATGATAAACACTTGTTTTTAGCTGCAATCACGGAAACAACAACAACAATAATAACGACAGCTGCAACAACAATACTTGTCTTCAAAATGTAAAGCGAAAGAATAAAAAAAAACTTAATATGTATTACTTTTCCTTATATTCTTCGCTCATAATATGTGGTACTGAGGTAAGTAGTCATCCGTCTCAGAATAGTACACGAAAATAATAGATTATTTTGGCTTGATATTCTGAGTATATACATTAAAAAGTGTGGGGGTATAGAATCATAGGGGAGATGTTGAAAAACTGTTTGTAAAAATAAATACGGGACGATGATTAAACAAAATTTGAGCATCACTGAAATAAATTAGTGATTCCATCTGCTAGAAATAAAGCCAAAAGTTTTCCTTAAATCATACATTGCTATTTTTCAAAAGAGAGGGAAGAAAGCATATCGGAATGTGAGGTCCTGTATATACTCTGAGTAGTTTTTAAAAATGAATGGGATGGTCATGGCTGGAATGAAACTAAAAACAAAACGACAACATAAAGAAATCAAAATGTTGTTTGAAAGAATTTTCTATAATAAATGTTGATTCTCTGTTCCATTATATTTGGAATTTAAAAAGAAGGAATTAAAAAAAGATAATGTTGAAAACGTCTAAAAAGGTTAGTGAAGTAGGCACAAGCGTGGCTGTGTGGTAAGAAGTTTGCTGTCCAACCACATGGCTCCGGGTTCAGACACACTGAGTGGCACCTTGGATATCTTCTACTATAGCTTCGAACAGACCAAAGTCTTGTGAGAGGATTTGGTAGACGGAAACTGACTGAAAGAAGCATGTCGTAGACATATGTATGCTTGTGTGTGTGTGTGTGTGTGTGTGTGTGTGTGTGTGTGTGTGTGTGTGTGTGTGTGTGTGTGTGTGTGTGTGTGTGTGTGTGTGTGTGTGTGTGTGTGTGTGTGAGTCCGTCACCACCGCTTGGCAACTGGTGTTGGCGTATTTAAGTTCCCGTAACCTAGAGGTTCGGCTAAAGCGATCGAAAGAATAAATATCAGGCTTAACAAAAATATTAGTTCTAAAATTAATCCTACAATGCCAAGGTTCGGTTAAAATGACCAACACGTGTTTCTGCTGCACAGAACATGTCCTGCTGCACATGAAAACCAGCATAGTCTTCAGTACAGTTTCCTTCAACATCCTTTAAACAACAGGCGCAATTGCTCATATATGTATGACAGAAGGCTTGCAAATCCAACGGAGGCCTCAAGAGACATTTTAAGATCCACAAAGAGCAGAACTTATCTGCAGCTCTTGGTGGTCCAAATCGGAGGAGCAATCTATGTGGGTGTCTTTTCAGAACATTGTCTGGTTTAAAAAGCCACATCAGATGCCATGATGGTGCTAAAGTGTAGGTACAGGAGGTGGTTAAACTCTGCATAAGGCGTAGACAACCACCATGTATATATATATATAT
>NC_068994.1:56256271-56258745 GCF_001194135.2 Octopus bimaculoides | reverse complement strand
TATATATATATATAAATGCATATATATATGTATGTACGTACGTATGTACGTACGTACGTATGTACGTACGTACGTACGTATGTATATATGTATGTATTATGTATGTATGTATGTATGTATGTATGTAAAAGCATATACTCAATAAAACAAAGTCGAATAACTAAACATTTTATTTCTCAAGAGCTGCCATAAATACGTACACACACACACATACACACACACACACACACACACACATATATATCGTGTGTGTGTGTGTGCGAGAGAGAGAGAGAGACAGACAGACAGACAGACAGACAGACAGAGACAGTGTAAAAAATGAAATTTATGATGGGGAAAGAATACTTATACATACGTACATACATACATCCATGCATACATACACACATTAATACGTAGTACAATCATACATACATTCGTACAATCATACGTACGTACAATCATACATACATACATACATACATCTTACATACATACATACATACATGCACACATACACATATACATACATTCAGACATACGTACAATCATACAAACGTACATTCATACATACATAAATACATACATACAAACACACACACATACACTCACACACACACACACTCACACACACACATAAATATATACATATACTTACAGATATGTTCATATACGGCAATACATAAGTACATTTATACAAGTATATATATAAGTGTGGTATGTGGGCGTGTTTATGTGTATACAACTATGTTTATAAGTGTGTATGTATGTATGTGTCTCTGTGTATAAATGTGCCTGTATATTTAGATATGTATGCATGTATATACGAGTGCGCATATGTAAGTAAATATGCTTGTGTGTGTATGGATAGGCGCAGGAGTAGCTGTGCGGTAAGTAGCTTGCCTACCACGCATGCGTGTTGTGTTGGCTTCTTCCAGCAGAACAAGGAAGACGTGAACTGCGTGAGCTCCGTCCTTTTAAAGACAAAAAGAAAAAAAAGTAGCAGTACGTTGGGGCAGTTGACTGGGCATAATTTATTATCTTGTAATTTTTTCAGTAAATTTCGCCCAGCTCTGGGACAATTTCGCCTGCTCTCGGCGGCTGCTGTTTTGCATTGTTGTGAATTTTTTGGTTCGTTTCAAAAAGAAAAAAGAAAGGTGGGGCCGGGCGTATCCTCGCCCGAATGATTGGAGCTTGGAAGCTGGTTGCAGTTGCAGATGCCGTTTCAGCTAGCTGTGGCCAGTATTGTAGTCGAGTTTGCCTTCACCATTAGCGTAAAGAAAGAATTCCTGTCGAGGAACTCTATTTGCAGGTCGGCCTGGAGTACCTGTTGACGCAAATTTTTTTCTTTTTTTTTTTTTTTTGCTGTGTGAACTGTTTTTCTTTTCCTGTCTATCCTTCCTGTTTTTCTTTTTTCGAACTGTTTATTTTTTTTTGGACTTTTTGTGCAACTCTCTTTTTGGACTTTTTTTAAAACTTTACTTGAACTTTGAACTTTTTTAACTTTCTTTCTTTCTTTCTTTCTTTCCTTCCTTAATTCATTCTTTGTTACTTTCTTTCTTTCTTTCTTTCTTTCTTTCTTTTCCTTACGTTCTTTCTTTCTTTCTTTTTTTCCTTCTTTCTCTTATTTTTTTCAGTAAGTCTTTCAATCATTCTTTCTTTCTTTCTTCCTTTCTTTTTCTCTTTTTTCCTTCCTTCCTTCCTCCCTTCCTTCCTTCCTTTCTTTCTTTCTTTCTTTCTTTCTTTCTTTCTTTCTTTCTTTCTTTCTGTCTTTCATTCTCTCATTCGTTCAAGGTTTCGTTCTTCGATTCACACAAGCCGACAAATATTCGGCCTCACCAGAAAACATTCACGTCGTATGCTGCTTAACAACGCAAGCTACTTCCGATTGAAACCTCGCTTTCGCTCTCTCATCCTTCTCTAACTACAACCTACGTACACACACACACACACACACACACCCAAATATCTCTAATTTTTGCACCAGCAGCAAATATAGAGATTACGAACCCGGGCACAGTCTATTTCTGTACCGTCTCAGGTTTTAGTTGATTCACCAAAGCCTGTCCAGTCTTAATTATCGAATTTAATATTAAAATATCCAATAGTCGCCGCCATTTTCACTTGTTAGATTCTTCTGATCTTTCTTTATAGGCGCAGCTGGACTCACACAAACGCACGTGTGCACACACATACGCACACACATTCATACACATGAACACAAACGTATATCTATTGTATTTATATAACCCAGTACACTCCCACACGAGCACACACACAACACACACACACACACAAGTATGTGTCACACCTTTATGTATTTATATACGTACCAATATATATATATATATATATATATATATACATAAATACATGTGTAGCTGTATATCTGTAGTAAGGTGTATATTTGTATATATATGTGCGTGTGTGTGTTCGTGTGTGTATATATATGCATATATAAATATATATATATATATATATATATGTATATATAT
>NC_068994.1:56255236-56255955 GCF_001194135.2 Octopus bimaculoides | reverse complement strand
TATATATATATATATATATATATATATATATATATATATATATATTATGTATGTATATATGTATGTATGTATGTATGTATGTATACACATCTTTAGAGATAGTGAGATATATAGATTAATATATACATACCTTTATATGTCTATGTGTATCTATATATGCATGCGTGTGTGTGTGTGTGTATGTGTGTGCGTATGCATTTTATTTCAGGACCTTACATTTTGTTTCTCCTCCTCGCCCCGCACCTCCCTCTTTTTTCTTTCTTTTTTTTTATCTATTACTTTGTCTCTTATATTTTCGTTCATAAACTGCGTCTGTTTTCACAATGCTCACAACTTTCTCCAACTATTTCTGTAACACCAAAGTGTGAGGTCGTTATTACTTAATTTCCGCCTATTCAAAGACGGCCGTTTCATGAATTAATCAGGCGTTTAACAGGCAAAGTTAACGAGAAAAACTAGGTTTAAATCTGTCCAGACAGCTTATATTAATTATGTAAATAGGCGCAGGTGTGACTATGTGGTAAGAAGTTTGCTTTCCAACCACACGGTTCCGGATCCAATCCCAATGCGTGATATCCTGGGCCATTGTCTTCTACTATAGCCACGGGCCGAGCAAAGCCTTGTGAGTGGATTTGGTAGACGGAAACTGAAGAAAGCCCGTTGTATATAGATACATAAATAAAATCATACATATGTGTGTGTGCGTGTGTGTGTGTGTG
>NC_068994.1:56249930-56254604 GCF_001194135.2 Octopus bimaculoides | reverse complement strand
ATATATATATATATACATATATACACACACATATATACATGAATGCATGCGTACACATATATTCCTGACATACTGCAATATCTATCGATCCATCTATCTACACACCGATCAGTCAATTTCTCTCTGCCTGTCCGTCTCTTTCTCTGCACCAATCTGTATACCTACCTTTGTACGTACCTGTGTTCCTATCCCCGGCTCTTTCTCTAGATATCATCCTATCTACTCACCTACCCATCCACCTATCTCTTTATCAATCATTCAGGCCATCCATATTATATAGATCACCTCGTTTTTGATAGAAGAGTCACACTCCTTCCATGACACCACTGCCGAAATGAGTGATTGGTGAAGCTGGAGAAAATAGAAGTAATACGATTGGTTTCTGCATCACTGGATCCTAATAACTAAATGCAAGGCACCAAGTATTCCAGTACCGCCTTATGACACGATCCTATAGAACATATAAAACTATTTCTAGCTCTCTTGAGGGTTTATTTATACTGTAGCACAACGATCGAGAAACAGCATTCAAATTGCCCTCACCTTCAGAAAAGAAAAGGGAGATTAGATAGGTGCATAGGTAGGCGTATAGGAAGATAATTAGGGAGATTGAAAGAGAGAGAGAGCGGGAGAGATAGTTAAATAGACAAAGAGATCAAGCGATAAACGGATGCACAGATACACTGGATGTATAAAAGTTCAGAACTGGCACGGTTAGAACGCGAAAGAATGAAAAGTAAAGTTGACCTCGGAAGAACTTGAACTCAGAACGTAGCGATGTGCGAAATACCGCTAAGCATTTCGTCCACGGTGCTAACGATTCTGCCAGCTCGCTGCCTTTAATATAATAATAATAGCTTACTGAATAGCTTCAGGAACATGCTTGGTACAACAACAACAGCACCAACAACAACGCCGACGAAGATAGCGGCAGCAATAACAATGACACACACGCACAGACACAAAATTTACTGATCGAATAATACAGAAATGTAGGCTTGTTTGCCAAAATTCTTTCCAATAATGAATTTTCAAATTTGGAGAGAATCCAGTCTTAAATAAACTATTAAAGAATTGTATTATAAAAATCCATCTCATGGCGCAAATAATTTATTCAGCAGCGGACAAGGAAAGGAAGTGACATACCTTTGTTTCATGAAGAAAGGGAGTTTTCTTTGTGCCTTCAAAGGATCAGTTGAAGAAAGATCTGGCAGACTACAGTACCGAATGTATGACCTTTAAGACCAAGGATCTGATGCAACGACAGGGAGAGAGAAAGAGGTGGGATTTGGTGAAGCCCCATTCATAAGCAGCATTTTTACAAGGATGACAGTGAAGGGGTATAAGAAGAACCATTGGCCCCTGGTTCGTTGAGGTTTTTATAAAGCAATATAGACAGGTAATAAATGCTTAAGTAACGAGCAATGAAGTCGCAATGCACTTGTAGGTTCTTGTATCTACCCAAGATGACAGAGCTAGGGCAGAAATTTGAGAGAATAAAAACAACGGATATAGAACATGGGGTGTGCAGTAAAAAAGCCCAATTGTTGTAGCTGCACTTGCAGAAACCAATAAAGGACTTGTGCTCTGAAGAGCTGAAGAAGCAGACGAGAAAGGAAGAAGACGGAGAACAACAATACTCAGTTTAGACATTAAACAAATGGCGGAGGAGACGACATCGGATTTTGATAATATCAAAAGTACATTTGCCAGTCCATAATGCTCAGAAGGAAAAATTTACTCTCTTTTCTGTTATTTTCTTCTCATTCACCAAAACCAAAAGTCACTTCCAGTGCAATGCCAATGACAGAGTCATTAGCATGCCGGACAACGCTTAGCGGCATTTCGTCCGTCTTTATGTTTTAAGTGCAAATTGAAATTATTATTATCAAGGCGACTAGCTGGCAGAATTGTTAGCGTGCCGGACGAAATGCTTAGCGGTATATCGCCCGTCGCTACGTTCTGAGTTCAAATTCAGCCGAGGTCGACTTTGCCTTTCATCCTTCCGTGGTCGATAAATGAAGTACCATTAAAACACTGGGGTCAATGTAATCGACTCACAATCCTTCCCCGCCAAATTTGAGGTCCTGTGCCTCCAGTAGAAAGGATTATCATTCTTCTTCTTCTTCTTCTTCTTCTTCTTCTTCTTCTTATTATTATTATTATTATTATTATAGTTACTCATGCTTATATGCTTTATTGAATTATCAATCTAACAGGAAGATTAAATTTACTGGCTAAATGTCTGTTTCGCTTGTTGGCTCAATTGATCAGCGAAGTTCCCGCCGGAACATTCTCTGCCAACCTTTCTGCTGACTGCTTCTCTTTCGATTGCGTAACGTGACGGCCATAGTTTAAATAAAGACGGTGTTGGTCGATGTCGTCCATTGGGAGAGGGAAAGGGTTAGAGAGATAGTGAGAGAGAGAGAGAGAGGGGGGAGAGAGAAGTAGGGAGAAAGAGAGAGAGAGAGAGTGAGGGGGAGTGATAAGTAGGGAGAAAGATAGAGAGAGAAGGCAATGTAAGAGAAAATTAGAAAGAGACGGAAAAGAGAAGACATATTTAGAGAAAATACGGGAAGGCAAAAGGAGAGAGAGAGAGAGAGAGATGGAGAGAAGGGAGAGAGAGAGAGAGAGAGAGAAGGGGGAGAGAGAAGGGAGAGAGAGAGAGAGAGAGAGAGAAGGGGGGAGACGAGGTAGTAGAAGGATGAGTGGAAATAGAGAGGCAAAAGATGATATCGAGAGAAAGGTGAGATAAGTTTAGAGAAAAATACGGAAAAGAAGAATGAGAAAGAGAGAGAGAGTGTGTGTGTGGGGGGAGGTATGGAGGGTGTAAAGTGAGAGACAATCGAGAGGAAGAAAGTCATAGAGGAAAGAATGAGATAAAGGGATGAAGTGCTATGGATGAAGGGAAAGAGAGAAAAATAAAGGTAACATAGAAGAAAGATGAGAGGGAGAGAAAGAACGAGAGAGACAAAGAGAGAGAGAGATAGAGAGAGAGAGACAAAGAAAGAGAGAGAGGGTGATAGAGAGAGAGTGATAGAGAGAAAGGAAAGCGGAGGGAACAATGGAGAGAGAGAAAAAGAGAGAGAGCGACAGAGGGAGATGAAAAAGAACGATAGAGAGAAAGGGAAAGAAAGAGGAAGAGAGAGAGAAAGAAAGAGAGAGAGAGAGGAAAGGAAAGAAAGAGCGAAAGAGCAATAGTGTAATCATGATTTATTTGTGTTGATTCTGTGTCTTAGAGAAACGCTGATGGTTCATATTAATGCACACAAATGGACAGAAACGGACAGAAATGGACACACACTCACACACACACACACACACACACACACAAGCATACACACACACACGCGCACTCAGAGAAACACACTGAAAGTGAGAAAGATAGAGAGAGAGGGAAAGAGAAGTACACACACACACACACACACACACACACACACACACACACAGAAGCTTACAAGTGAAATTCTTTACAATAGTTGATGATAATATCGCAGCAGGAAGTAACGGACTATAACACACATCCCTCTCTGTCTTTCTTTCTTTCTTTCTTTCATTCAATCTTTCTTTCTTTCTACCTTTCGTTCTTTCTTCTCTATCCTTTACTCCATTTTCGTTCACGCTAAACTCCCACTCTCTAATCTCATCTCTTTCTCTCGCTTATTTACTCATTCCCATCATTCGTTCACCAATGTACACACATTGCGTAAGTCCTGCGGTGACTAGACTTAATCGATACGTGTGTATGCTTGTGTGTGCGTCTGCATTTATAACTATACACAGAGAGATACACACATATATACATATATATTCGTATATATAAAATATAAATATACATATAAACATACACAGATACATATGCATACACACGCACAGATACATATAATTTATAACTCTGATACCTGCACTCTAGCATTTCTCAAAATGTTTACTGGATACTCCCTATGCTCCAAGATCATAATTTTAAGATGTCTGACAAGATGACTGAAGGTAACTTCATTAATATGTTAATTATTGTACGGACCTACATAATCTTTTATACGTACTGCTATATTTTCCTCCCAAATTGTCTCTGATGATGGAATATCCCATACTCGGGGGTATCCCAGAAACAGCTGTAAGATTTTGAATTTTTTCATATAATGATATTGTATATGACTTGAGATGTTTGCCTTGCCTTAATGTTTGACGTCCTGTTTAACAACTACATATATATATGTATGTCTCTGTGTGTGTATAGTAATAAGAATAATAATAATAATAATAATAATAATAATAATAATAATAATAATAATACAGTAAACATAAGAGCACCACAGCAAACCACAGCACATACCCAAGGCGCACAGAGCTGCGCTCGGTAGTGAAGTGAAAGCACGTTATAAAAATAAAACTACTGAACAATAATAATAATAATAACAATAATAATAATAAGCAGACGGGATTAAAAGATCATTATATATATATGTGTGTTTGTGTGTGTGTGTGTGTGTGTGTGTGTGTGTGTGTGTGTGTGTATGTATGTGTATGTATGTGTGTGTATGTATATATACGCATATATCATATGTCAATGACGTGATCAGCGACATGTACAATAGTGTGAGAAGTTACCAAGAGTAATTTTAACACGACACTAAATAATTCTGCACAACTTCAATATTAAATACTTTTGTT
>NC_068994.1:56248676-56249920 GCF_001194135.2 Octopus bimaculoides | reverse complement strand
CATGTATATATTTACATTCATATTGCATGCAAACATATTCTCTATACATATATAGTTATGTATGAAAATACGCGTCTATGCGTGTGTGCATGTACACGTCAGTGTCTGTGTGTGTCTGTTTGTGTGTGCTTGTCTGTAGTTGTGTGTGTTTGTCTGTAGTTGTGTGTGTTTGTCTGTAGTCGTGTGTGTTTGTCTGTAGTTGTGTGTGCATGTAATGTAGGAATATTTAACCAAGCTATAGACAACTTTCCAATCGCTCTCTGGAAACATCAGCTGTTCGGGACGATTAGTCATGTTTCAATTCTTTGCCTCAAATACCAAGAGGACAGTGATAACCAATGCCGAGATATCTCTTAAAGAGTTACACAACCTTTCCTTATGTAAAGCAGCAGAGAAACAGGCTTTCCGGCGTTTCTAAAAGCCGAGCATATTCATGTATATTGGGACATGTGACATTATCGCTAAACTGCTTCACGAAGACGGATCGTGCGCATTGTGGCCGAAAGCCCTCTGGCGTTACGGATCGATCGCCTTAAACAAGTGGGAACTGGATAAAGCCATCGATTTCTCTGGTAATTTATGCTATACTTTGCTTACTGCATTAAGTAATTCCTGTGATGGGCTGTATAGTATATGTGTGTGCGCTCGCGTGTACATATATGTAACGTATATATGTGTATATATGCGTGTATATACGTGTGTGCATTTTTATCAAATTTCTTGGCGGTGATATAAAATGATGAAGTTAATATTAAATTACAAAGAACATATATTTATTACCTTTAAAATAAAATTTTGAAAAATAAAATTTCTCGTTTCTATAACTCCTCCTCTCAAAACTCCTCTCTTATTTACTCCTCATCCTTCTCCTCACTCACTGTGTAGCATTTATTTACTCGTTACCACAGGAGACCACATAGAGACTGCCATTTGGGTACTTTTCAAGACATTTGGTTCGCTAAGTCTTATTTTTATGATCAGCCAAATGTATAAGGATAAATATATACAGGCGCAAGCGTGGCTCTGTAGTAAGACGTTTGATTCCCAACCACATGGTTCTGAGTTCAGTTCCACTGCGTGCCACCTTGGGCAAGTATCTTCTACTATAGCCTCAGGCCGACCCAAACCGAAGCCTGTCGTATATATATATATATAAACACGCCAACACTGGTTGTCAGGTGGTGGAGGAGGGAGAAACACAGACACACATACCTAGACACATATATATATATATATACATATAT
>NC_068994.1:56246842-56248636 GCF_001194135.2 Octopus bimaculoides | reverse complement strand
ATATATATATATATATATATATATATACACACACACTATGGGCTTCTTTCAGTTTCCAAAACCACTCACACGGCTTTAGTTGGCCCAAGGCTATTGTAAGAGGCACTTACCCAAGATACTACGCAGTGGGACTCAAGCCGGATCGGAGAGTGTGCGTTCGTGCGCGCATGCGTCTGTGTTTGTTCCGTATTACTGCTTGACAACCGGAGATTGTGAGTTCATGTTCCCGAAACATAGCGGTTCGGCAAAAGACAATGGTGGAATAAGTACCCGGTTTTTAAAAATATATATACTGGGGTCGATTCATTCCATTAAAAACCTCTTCCAGGCTCTGCCCCAGTAAGGCCGCAGTCTAATGATTGAAACAAGTACAAGAGATTAAAAAATACACGCTTTTAAAAAGGCAATGAAAATCCGGTGAGTTACGCGTGATTCGACGCCTCATCAGCAGCTTCATTTTTGGTTTACAAGAAGATAATTTGTCTGAAATTTTTGCTATCCCTGAAAAGGAAAATGGGACAACGATAAATACATTCAGGTTTTCGTGCTGTAAAGAACTATTGATCAAGCAAATCATTTAAACAAGATTCTTTCAATTAAACAATTGACAGAGGGGCCAGATAGATTACTCAAACACGAGTAAGTAACGTTCACAACGGAAGCTCATTTATATATATATATATATATATATATGTATATGTATGTATGTATATATACATGGGTTGGTACGACTTGGTTGAGATGTTAGATAGCTGATCAATAGACGGCAAGAATACTTTATGAATAATGGAAGAAGCAGACGACCGCTATCTTGTATGTGGACGCTTGTTAGTTGTTTTACCAGCGAGGCCATACATCTATCCTTCGATACAAGGAGATATATTACGATTACTTTTGTTATGTTATACAGATCGATATCTCATATTTATGCGAGAGATCATAACAAAAATAAATAGATAAATAAAGCTAATTTTTCTTCCCACTCGTATGTCTCTTCCTCTCTCTCTCTCTCTCTCTCTCTCGCTTTTGGGATTCTCACTCAGTCTTTTTCTCTTATCTGCATGTGTGTGTGTTTGCGCGTGTGCGTGTGTGTATGTTTGTGTATGTGTGTGTATGTAAGCATATAGGCATGCATTAGTATGTACGCATGTATATATGAATATGTGTATACACACACACACACACACACATACTCACGCATATATACGTAGTCATGTATACAAGAGTACATGTGTATATGTGTGTATGAGTGTTTGCGCATCTATGTATATGTATTTATGTATCTACCGCATTTTTTCTCTCTCTCCCCTCTCTCTCACTATATATATATGTATATATATATGTAAATATATACATACAATATACATGCACACACACACACACATATATTTGTATAAATGTACGCACACCCACAAACATATTAAATGCATACATATAACACAAGTTATACAAATTCCATAAATATGCATGAATTGTGTTTAATTGGGTCAACATGACTTATAAAGACCAAGAATTGTTAATCTTCTCTTAGTTATAGTGCCAATCTACTATTTACCATTTTGGTTTTCATGACAACATTTGTCCGTGTTCCTGCTTCATTGTTCTTCGCTATTTTGGGTGTCTGAAGATTGTGGAAACAAAACACGTGACACACTTGACATCATGCCAGGGATTCAGCTAACTGTAATTTATATAATACATACATGCATATATGCATGCATACTAACATACATACATACTTACATACGTACATACATGTATACATACATACATATATATATATATATATATATA
>NC_068994.1:56243746-56245867 GCF_001194135.2 Octopus bimaculoides | reverse complement strand
ATATATATGTATGTATGTATACGTATGTGTGTGTGTGTGTGCGTGCGTGTATATTTGTGTGTCTGTGTTTGTCCCCCCCCCCACAACATCACTCACTCATTCACTACTCACTCATCATTCACTCACTCACTCACTCGTTCTGTCACATATGCAAATATATATAATACAAAAATGGGACAAGAACGCAAAGCATACAGACAATACAAAGAAAACATAATATATATACATATATATACATATAAAGGCTCACACACACATATATATAGGTATGCGCGTGTGTGTGTGTGTGTGCTTGTGTATATATGTATATAAATTGCCGTCTAACTTCTACACCTGGAGCTTATCCAGATATTTCGACAACATTGTTTTTTTCCCCTCCATCCATCTTTTCTTTCCCTTTTCTAATTTGGTGAGATGCTTAATGCGCTAAGATTTTTGGCCAAGTTCTAAGAAATCACCTTCAGTCTAGCTGACCGTTAACATTTCAACAACACATTCTATGTTTACAAAAATACAAAAAAAGAACGATAAATAACATAAATAAATAAAACCGCTCCGAAATAAAGAGAAAAAAATGAAAGAAGGAAACAAACAAGCAAAAAAGAAAAAGAAAACAGCAACAAATTTCTGGTTTTTCCGGTTCAATGATCGAAATGCCAGACCAAAATGTTTGTTGTTAGGTCAAAAAGAACGGTGATTTTATTTTGGAAGCCAAAGTCGAACTTCAGGAAATCGATTGATCTTAACTCTCGTTCTTTGTTTCTTGTTTGTTTTTTTTCTTGCTTTCCTTTCTTCTGTTTGTTTTGTTTTCTAAAACAAATCATTATTGATTGTTTAATCATTTTCAGATTTTTCAATCATGCTGGAGATCAATTAATGGTGGTATCACACACGACACCACTACGAAAGTTGTTACTCAGCGCTTACGTTCACATCTTCGCATAAAACAGCTTACTGCTTTGATTGATTACACGAACCTGTGATCGTTGTATTTGAACAGGTAAACACTTACATCTCGTATTTGGTCATAGCCAAGACTTAACTCTCGGTTTCCAAAATTGTACTGAAAACAACACAGAATAGTTGGTGAGTGAAACGTTATATGGTAGAGTTGTGAAACTTGTCTTAAAACCAGTTGAATGCAAACTGGAAATAAACAATACAAACAGAAGCATTGCAAAAGGAAAAAAGAAAACCAAAAGAAAAAAACAAGAATTATTAGCAGCATTTTCTCCGGCACTTTATATAATGAGTTCAAATTCATCTGAGATCGATTTTTGCCTTCCATCCTTTTGGGGTCGACAAAAAAAAAAGTACCAGTCGAGCACCAAGGTCAATGTAATATCAACATGTCCTTCCCCTCAGATTTACTGGCCTTGTGCTAAAAATTAGAAAGAATTGTTGCTGTTATTATTATTATTATTATTATTATTATTATTATTATTATTATTATTATTATTTAAATTTTATTATTATTATTAAGGCGATGGCTCAGCAGAAAGTCGTTACTTATATGAATCTGACTTTAACGTATGCACCTGCCACCAATTACTACGATCTTTTAGCTAGAGAAAGACTTATCATATATACTAGAATGATGCCGGAGGGAAAAAAGATAAAATAAGTTTCCTTTCGCTTTGTTAACTCCAAATGTGACAGAATATCACATGATCCACGCAGTTCACTTTTCCCACACTTTAATTTCTTGTCGTAGTTTTCATTCCACTCCTTTTCACCAATGCATTCCATCTTCTACAATGGTACATTTGTTCTATTAGTATTCAGTATTCATTTTTAAAAACTGCGGTTGCTATATTTTATACATTAATATCTGTTCTACGGGGACAGATAATCAGTGAGTAAAAGAAATTGCTCCTTGGTTACAAACTGTCTCACCCATATTTCTATTTGTAATTAAATGAATAAAGTCGTTTTATATCTGGCTTTTTGCTTGTTTGTTTTTCTTTCTTTTTAGTCAGGAAATGTTATTACCATATGATAGCATAAGGTAATATATTTAGCATGAAGTAACATGTAAGGAGTGTGCTAACAACTCGGTTTTGCTCTAGGCGTGTATAACGGGAAGGATTTCCATACGGAAAATATATACCTTTATATATA
>NC_068994.1:56241251-56242086 GCF_001194135.2 Octopus bimaculoides | reverse complement strand
TATATATATATGCATACACACATACGTGTATATATATGTATATATTATGTAGGCATATATGCATGTGTGTGTAGGTGTGTATGTATGTATGTCCTCTTGTGTTTTCAATTATTCGAATTCCTCGTACAAGGAAGGAAGTGGTTTCTTACAAAGATGCAAAGCTTGAACGCTGAAATGCAGATGACAAAAATAATGCCGTTTGCTGAACTTGAGAAAAGTCTTGCATATTCTTACTGCTCCGCTTACAGAATATATTTATAATGTGCGTGGAAATATAAATGATACACCTTTAGCTACACGAAGATACAATTATCATTTGCCTCACGTTAATAGCCCCACAGCCATGGCGGTTTCAAATGTGGGTAGTTTTTCTGTTGCACCCGGTACTTCCGAATTTCATTAAAAGAATTACGTATCTCTAGACAGGGAAATTAGTATATTAAATCACCCTCAGAACAGAAAGAATTCCGTAGAAACTGCGAATCAGTTTAATGTAAACAAATTTCCTTTCAAAGAAGCATGTACAAGTATCATATCCCGGTATAATCATTCTATTTTGACCAAGCTTAAAATGCACACAATACATATGTGATAACCTTATAGAAACAATGGGAAAACTTCTATTATTTTGGACAGGAGATAAAACAGTATCTACGTATGTATGCATGTATGTATGTATGTATGCATGTACATCTCTCTCTCTGTCTCTCTGTCTCTCTGTCTCTGTCTGTCTGTCTCTCTCTCTCTCTCTATCTCTCTCTCTCTCTCTCTCTCTCTCTCTCTCTATCTAATCTATCTATCTATCTATCTATCTATATATATATATATATATATA
>NC_068994.1:56239689-56240781 GCF_001194135.2 Octopus bimaculoides | reverse complement strand
TGTGTGTGTGTGTGTGTGTGTGTGTGTGTGTGTGTGTGTGTGTGTGTGTGTGTGTGTGTGTGTGTGTGTGTGCACAAAAGCACACACACATACATATATATGTATTATGTGTGTGGCGAGAGAAAGAGTGAGAAAGAAGTACATAGCGTGTAAGTATGTATAAACAAAATATAACACATTTTTGTCGTCATCGCTTCTTCTTCTTCTTCTTCTTCTTCTTCTTCTTCTTCTCCTCCTCCTCCTGCTCCTCCTGCTCCTCCTCCTTCTTCCCGCTTCTCTCTAAGTCTGCACAATGTTTTATACGAATCCAAACTTCACACCTACCTTCGATATCTTTCAGCTTATTTTTATATTTTCTCCCTTACATCTTTTTGTGCCGCTCACCTTTTCCCCATCACAGATACATGTTTACAAAAGCCGTAAGTTCTTACACCTACACGATCCCCTCCGTTGTTTCTTTTTGTTGTTGTTGTTGTTTTGTTTGCTTTGTTCTTTTATTTTTCTGTTTCTTATTTTCTCCTCTCTCATCAAATTCTAACCACCGACTTAAGAACGTTCTCGATAGAACATACAACATGCCAGTTTGTAAACTTCTAAACAGACAGCCATCTTTGACATATATTGATTCCACTGGCCACCTGCAGATTGTAAAGATTTTCACACTAACTTCATACCCCCCCCCAAACACACACACATGTATATATATGCACACGCATATATACACACCCATATACACGCACGTTTAAAGAATAAGTATATCGAGTCCATCATTGGAAAATCTGTTGGCTGTATTACTCAAAACAATACTCTCGACATTTCTATGGAATTTTATGTATTTTTGATAATGCAATCAAACCTCACACACTACGTGTGTCCAGTGTGTGTGTGTGGGTGTGTGTATGTATGTGTGCGTGTGTGTGTGTGTATACATATCTATATATAAGCACTTTCTATGCACCTAACGATAGGCATGTGGATACATACTTATATATATATATGTGTAGACATATAGATATATATATGCACACATATGATTATATAGATAAGGTATACATTTAGGTATGTATATGAAACTGAAGCAAGCCACTGAAA
>NC_068994.1:56237757-56239431 GCF_001194135.2 Octopus bimaculoides | reverse complement strand
ATATATATATATATATATATATATATATACATATATATATATATATATGTGTAGACATATAGATATATATATGCACACATATGATTATATAGATAAGGTATACATTTAGGTATGTATATGAAACTGAAGCAAGCCACTGAAATGGCCTCTGCGTTGGTGGTCGATAAGGTTCGAAGAGCAGTCAAATCTCCGCCCTGCTAAAATTCTACCCCCACCCCGCAAAAATTACAGAATGATACATTGTATAATGTTATATGTCTACCTGTCAGACCATCTATCTGTTTACCTACACACACACACGCACACTGTTACAAACACACGAACATATATTTACATATATAAATATACACATTATGTGTATCTCTGTGTGTATGTTTTAATGTAAACACACGCACGTGCACACAAACACACATTTATATATGTACTTATACACACACATATGAATAAATCTAATGCCATAAGAGAAATAATTTGAATGTCCAATGGCTTTGATATCAATAACTAGGAAGAATAAAGTACACTAAATGCCACACGCACACACACACACACCAAACATCAGTCTACTATCTACCTCGCTGTCTATCTATGTACGCTAGTATGTGTGTGTATGTATGTGAATGTGTGTGTGTGTGTGTGCGTGTGTCTGTGTGTGTGTGAAATGTGTGTCATTTCCTTCAGAGAACAGAGAAGCTGCTCATCAGGTCGATTTTTTTATGCAATAAACATCAAGATATATCTGGATATTCACATCATCCATTACTACTACTACTACTACTACTACTACTACTACTACTACAACTACCACCACCACCACCACCACCACCACCACCACCACTACTACTACTACTACTACTACTACTACTAATAATAATAATAATAATAATAATTATAATAATAATAAATAATAATAATTAATAATAATAGTAATAATAATAATAATAATAATAATAAATAATAAATAATAAATAATAATAACAACAATAATAATAATAATAATAATAATAATAATAATAATAATAATAATAATAATAATAATAATAATAACAATGATGATGATGATGATGATGATGATGATGATGACACTAACAACCATAATGATTATAATGATGATCGTCGGTTATTTTTAACTGTCCAGATTCATAAGTTTTTGCCATAATTTTCTCTTCTTCCTCTGAAAAGAGAAAATAATTGAGTCTTTCTCTCTCTTTCTCACCCCACTCTCTCTCTCTTTCTGTTTCGCTCTCTATCGCTCTGCCCCACATACTTTCGCACGCCATAAACACACACACACACACACACACACACACACACACACAACTATTTATGAAGGCGAAATCTATTTCCAGTGCTGTGGGTGTTGTTGTTATTATTGTTACTGTTCCTAAGTGTTGTTGCTGTTGTTGTATTTCTTGTTGTTGTTGTTGTTGTCGCTAGAATTGGTTTTAAACACGACACTGACTGCAGTCATCTCTTATGAAAATGTCCTTAATATGTCGGCAGACATTTGGAAACTGTCAATTGTGAAAATATACAACTAACCGTTTTCTCCCAGAAGAATTCTTCAATTTGATTTACATATATATTAGATTTCAATTACGCTCACATCACAAACGTATGTGTGTGTGTGTGTGTGTGTGTGTGTGTGTGTGTGTGTGTGTGTGTGTGTGTGTGTGT
>NC_068994.1:56235290-56237057 GCF_001194135.2 Octopus bimaculoides | reverse complement strand
TATATATATATATATATATATATATATGTATATGTAGTTATGTATGTACTCTTGTATGTGTGTATAGATGTATATGATACATGTGTGTGTAATTCTGTTACAGAGAGAGAGAGAGGGAGAGAAATGAGCGTGAGAGAGTGGGGAGCGAGGGAACGCGAGAGAGGAGAAAGATAGAGGTGGTGGCAGTTATGTATAAGGGGGGACACATTTCTCCCCGCTTTGCATTGAAAGATTGCAAGATTAACTGATTAAACCGTCATGTGGGAAAGTTTGAATTTATTTCCTCTTAGAAGGAAAAAAAAAACCCATATGTATACACAATTTTGTCAGCTACCCTTCCATCTATTCGACCCCCACTATACACTCTCATGATGTGACAGAGAGGGTGTTAGAAGCCCAAGCGAGTAGGGAGGCGGGTGAGGCTAGATTAAGTTATAACGTCCAGAGGAACTGGGCCCCATTAAAATGCTTTCCACGCAAACAAAAGTAGCATTCCATTCAGACAGTCACTTCATTGCTTCGCTGACGTCATCGTATGTATTATTTTACATCACCACTTGTTTGAATTCTCATTTGCATCACATCCAAACTGGTTGTGTGTTAATTATTCGAGTATGTATGCGTGTCTATGCGTGTATGTGTGTGAGTGTGTGCTTGTATGTGTGCATGTGTATCTGTTGCGTGTGTGTTTGTATGTGTGCATGTGTATCTGTTATGTATGTGTGTGTTTTTATATGTGCATGTGTATGTGTTGTGTGTGCATAACGGCGCAGACGTGTGTATGCAGCTAGTAATTTTCTTCTAAACCACATGGCTCCGGGTTCAGTCCCACTGCGTGGCACCTTGGGCAAGTGTCTTCTACTCTACCTTCAGACCGGCCGAATCCCTTTGAATGGGTTTGGTAGATGGAAACTGAAAGAAGCCCACCGTATAGTGTTTGTATTTGTGTGCGCGCGTTTTTTCTCTAGCACCATTTCGCAACCGACGGAGAAGGCCATGGCTGGAATGTCCTTAATTACAACTCTGTTTCCTCAATTAGGTCTAATCTGGGGCGGTATTTTCTTGAAACATACTTTGAAGTTTGGTGAGATCATAGCAAAAAAGGAGGAGAGGGTGGAGAAAGGAGACAGAGAGAAAACAATGAGAGAAGAGGAGAGAATAGAGATACAGAGGCGGAGGAGAGAGAGAGAGAGAGTCTGTGGAGCACAGAGAGTATATTTTTAATTATGAATGTTAAAATATGTATTAAATTTAATTAAATTTTATTTACATTTAAGCTAGGATCTACAAGCCATATATTTCTCCTTCTTCACAGACGCTATGTTACCGTTGGTACACATTTAAAAAGAATTAAGAACGCAATTATATAATATGTATGACTGAAATAATAATTATTCGTCTTTCTCTCTTTTCCCCCTCATTCTGTCACTGCCTGTCTCTCATTCGCTCTCTACAGTATGTATACACATACAAATATAAATACATACACACCCATGTATATTCAAACATGCATACAAACATACATCTACATTTACACACGCACACGCACACACATAAAAAAAATATATAATACATATACATATATAAATACATATATATGCACACGTACATACATATATACATACACACACACACACACACACACACACACACACACACACACACATATATATATATATATATATATATATTTACACTTTTACTCTTTACTTGTTTCAGTCATTTGACTGTGGCCATGCTCGAGGACCGCCCTTAGTCGAGCAAGTC
>NC_068994.1:56231819-56235179 GCF_001194135.2 Octopus bimaculoides | reverse complement strand
GTCAGAGCGACGAAACCGTCCTGCACGCACTCGTACAGTGTCCAACCATTTCCGACCTGTGGGCCTATGTCGAACGACTGCTATCGCGTGTGGGACGAGTCGGTTTATCAACCGAGTCTATCGTGAATATTGTCGCGCCTTCTTCCTTGAAACGGGAAGAAAGAGCCATTTTCATCGTACTTGTGGCTATGGCGAAAGAATGTGTATGGTGGACGCGTCTGAAAGGTCTAGAGACATAGACTTTCCTCTCTGGTGAGTACTGCAATACACAGTGCTAAATATATTTTAGATTAAAATAAAAAATAGGAAGACGAAATGGTCACAATCGGAAAGCCGCCAAGGAAGTCTACAACCAAACTACATTGCAACAACAGAAGTAACAACAACAACAACCTCACAACAAAACCCTGACAAGTGGTACAAAACGTGCTAGTTTGGGGATATCGAAAATAGGTAAATATAATGACGGTGTCTGCATTGAACAGCGTAAAATATCAGAACAAACTTCACAGCGGAAGTTCATAGATTTGTAAAGAGGGCGACCGGTCGGTGGTAGGTTGGTGTTTGCGCAAATAAACCGGAAATACTTAGCGGATGTTCAGGTGAGCACAACCTGCTTAACAACAACCTCCCTGTTCTGTAAAATACTCCACAGACCTCTTTCCGCTTTTCCGTTTGAATTAAGCAACAGAATCGGATATTCAAGCTGTTGTTACCCTAACCGCTGCGGCATATTTGACCCCTTGTTTAGCTCCAGATCATACTTTGTCTTTTACACACACACACACACACACACACACACACACACACACACACACACAAATGCACACACACATTCATGTATGTTTGTGTATGTATAGATTGAGAGATAGATATATATATGTGTATATGTATATGTATATTTTGTATGTGTGGGTATACTCGCATACATACACATATCTATATATACGTATATATATTTACGCATATGCATATATATTTGTATGTATGAAATTTATAATACAAGAAAATGGAATGAACAGGCTTTAACCCAAATCACTACAATTGTTTATGCATATTATTATATAAATATTCTATAAATATGACCCAGCAATAGCCGTGTACTCGCACGCCATAAGGTGAGTCGCTGTGAGAGTACTGGTATATATATATATATATATAGTAAATATATATATATAGTAAACACAAAAAGTCGCCCTCCCCCACACAAAAAAATAACAACGTGAGGAGATTGTACGTGTAAAGTATTAGCAGACGCTCAGAGAAGGAAAAAAAAAGGTGGTTTAACGTTTCGAGCAAAAGCTCTTCTTTAGAAACAGAGGAAAGTGCAACAGAAAAGGAAGACGGAGGGGAAAAAATCGCCAATGATTCACGTGTGGCTACATTTTTGTGTAGAAATTATAGAGTAACTTAACGGAATTTAACCAGAAGAGATTCTCACCTCTTTCAAGATAAATTCATCACAGACAATGCATGTGTGTGCATACGAATATATACATAAAAATGTGCGATTACGTTTACATGTGTGTATGTCTATATATATATATATATATATATATATATATATGTGTGTGTGTGTGTGTGTGTGTGCGTACGTGCGTGTGCGTGCGTACGAAAACATTTTCCCAAGAGGTTCGTCAAATTCTGATATTTAAAACCAAAGAAAATTTTTTAATAGTTATTAACTTTTAAGTAAATCTTTCTTAAGATATCTTGGCCATATCAACTTTCGCAAAAACTTTTAGGCATATATATATATTGTATTATACTATATAAGTACGTACACACATGCAAGCACATCTACACGTGCACACACAAACACACACATACACACACATCATACATGTAAACATATATGCCCTGACGCATTCCACACCATCGCGTATGTGTAGCTATGCGCAATCTACCCTACTCATTACTTAATTGCAATTACAGCCTAATGAGAAAAAAAGTCAATAACGCTAAGGAAAATGTATTCTCACAAGGGGCAAAGGATAGAAGCTGCCGTATGTTAGTAACACCAGGAGATATGTTGAGGGGGGTGGAGCCGAGCGACAGCACCTGAACTGATAGGAATACATACATACATATATACAAACATATATTCACTCATATATGAATGGCTAGATGCGTGTATACGTGTGACTGAATACTTGCCATTAGCGCTAATTAAATTAATGTTTCATTAAATACTAATTATATTCCACTTCCTCTCCATTTAGTTCACCTTCCCCTTCCTTAATTCTTACTTTGAATCCTTCTCTCACCGCTACCTACCTCTATTACAGACACACATTAATGGGGTCACAGAAACTTGTTCTCAAAAATGACTACACAGAAGTTTTTCTCACCCTTTCCCCCGTCACTTTCTGTCTGTCTCTCTGTCTCTCTTTCTCTGTCTCTGTCTGTCCGTTTGTCTCCCTTTCACTCGCTCCGTATATGTATGTATGTATGTATGTGGTTTCAGGGAATCATGGGGTTATCACAGTAAGCTCCTCATTCGGAATCGGCTATCAGTGTATATATGAGGTATATCTGCGAATTTCCGGTGGTCTGTTGAGCTAGTTTCCTTCTTTTACTTTCTTTTTTTATATTTTTGCATTAACCTATGAATAAAGTTGAATAGTATAATGCCGTGCACATACGTATATTGACGCAAATATATACATATAATGTTTCCGGAAATTAATTCTGAATAACGTTACGAAACAGCTGTAAACATATGGAACGCATACCGAAAAATAAATCCATCGTCACCTCTCACACCTGACATTATGCTCTCTCAGTCATTAAGATTATTATTTCTAATCCTTTATATTTTGTTTTCTTTTTAATAATACAATATATTACGAAGTGCTAAAAGGTTGCGTTGCATACATACAGCTTGGTCACTGATGCAATTCCTTTGCATCGAAATGTAGAAGAATTTTACATGCTAGGGAATATGGAATAATCTGTCGATTAAAATTTCATATTTGTACCGAATAAATAAAAATTAATAGTCTATACTTGTCGTCTGCTTGTGTGTGTCTTTGTGTCCCCACTCCTACGCAAACCGCACACATATATCCAAGAAGAAATAGAGAGAGCACGAGAGAGAGAGAGGGAGAGAGAGAGAGAGAGAGAGAGAGAGAGAGAAAGAGAAAGATTGCTCAGCCGTCTAATTTTCTTTCGCATAAATAATGCTGCGTTGACGATTTATTCAAATTAATTTCTTTATTAATTAATTATGCATTGAAAAGCACTCGTACTCTGTTATGTCTGTAGTGTGACGTAAGACAAACCATTTTGTGATAAATCCATAAATTTGTGTATATATGTATGCATATACTATATGTTTGTGTAGATATAGGTGTATAT
>NC_068994.1:56230363-56231465 GCF_001194135.2 Octopus bimaculoides | reverse complement strand
GAAGAAGAAGAAGAAGAAGAAGAAGAAGAAGAAGAAGAAGAAGAAGAAGAAGAAGAAGAAGAAGAAGAAGAAGAAGAAGAAGAAGAAGAAGAAGAAGAAGAAGAAGAAGACGAAGAAGAAGAAGAAGAAGATGGAGCTGGAGGAGGAGGAGAAGAAGGAGGAGGGGAGGAAAAGAAAAGAGAAGAAGGGGGAGGAAGAAGAGAAGAAGAAGTTGGAGGAGGAGGAAGAAGAAGAGGGAAACAGTATCCTTCTACCGAATTCCCTCAAAAGGCTTTGGTCGGCCCGAGGCTTTAGTAAAAGACACTTGCCCAAGGTGCCACGCAGTTGGAGTAAATCTGGAACCATGTGGTTGGGAAGCAAGCTTCTTACCATACAACCACGACTGCGCCTATATATAAACCATTTAGAAAACCCGAATGAAAGTTTCTCTTACATTAACGTATAATTATGCCACCCTATCAGGTTACATAGGCATGACAGAAAGGAAATTTAAGCAAGCATTTCAAATTCTAATTCATTCTTTAACTCCTCAAGAACTGAAAAAGATGTAATTTGTGTACAGCAGGAAAAAGGAAATTCTTGAAAAACCCACATAACCAGGATACATGCACTTGTCTCTGTTCAATGTTCACTCCCTTAGCGTTTATTTTCCTGTATTCATCAAAGATAGTGCGGGCAAAAATAACAAAGTTTGTATGTTACCAGGTCTATCTACGCTGTATGTCTGGGGCCCACTGTTGCTTCAAGTTCCCTTGTCCGCTTAGTATGGAGCTCTAAGTGAACTAGTTATTTGTGTGTGACTGCAAGAAGGCCTGGCAGGAATCTTGGTGAAAGAATGGTGGGAAGAGAGATTGTCTGTCGACAGGGAAGACTCACGTACAGATCTCTTTCCCATTTCACCGTATTGGCTAACCAGCGGCAGCGAGCTGTATAAGTAAAAGAGATTGCAAGCACTACTGCTCTGCCCGCATCACATCATTCATACACACACACACAGATATATACATACATATATATCCACAGATGCTCACGGACCCGTACTATCTCTCTCTCTCTCTCTCTCTCTCTCTCTCTCTCTCTCTCTCTCTCTCTCTCTCTCTCT
>NC_068994.1:56226380-56229582 GCF_001194135.2 Octopus bimaculoides | reverse complement strand
TATATATACATAAAGAAAACTCGATAATTTTAATTTTCTTTTTTGTCATGTTCCTCTCAGGAATCGATAATCCTTTTCAATCATTTTAGTTTGGTTTATATACGTGTATACATGCATGTGTGTGTATATGTATGCATGCAATGTATGTATATGTAAACGGAAGTAGCAGTGTGCTTGAAGCATTGCGGAATATGTAGAAAAGCAGACAGTTATATTGAAGGTTATAGCAATGCAGTTAGAGCATTAGATACAGAAAATAGCAATTACAAAGATATTGAAAATCTACATGAGAAATATTTAATTAGCTCAGATATTTCGGATAACATACTCCTTTTCAAAATTATCAACAGAACAAAAATGAATGTGTTCATTAGATCGGCGTGCCAGTTGTGTATGTGCTTGTGTTGGTCAAGAGACCACATGTAAACATGTGGAATTTGTGTTGAATCGTGTGGGATGCCTGATACATTCAGTGTATTGCAACCGATACACATTGTAGCTCCACCGAATTGAATAGTTGGTGAACGCATAAGTGTCAATCGTTGGAGGCCGTTTCATAGATGTGTATTATCATCCAGAAGGTCATTATCCATCCGAATCAATGAACATCTCTGTGCACGAACATAATCAAAAAATACTGCGACAAATTTAGACACAAACAGAAAGGACATTATAGTCACTTTTTCAATCTTATGACCGCAACATTAGTAACACGTGGATTAAAGAAGCCGTTCTTATAATGAAACAAAAAGAAACATATAGCAACTACCAAGTCGGCTTGAAATGAATAAGGCGCACTGTCATAGTTACCATTTATGAACCAATTCTTTATACACATGTTACCGCCAACAGAACACAATCCACAACCCCAAATTCCACATTTCTTCGCGCGCACGCTCACACACACACACACACACACACACACACACACACACTCACACACAACTGGCGCGTCAAACTAACGCTCGCAGTTATCTCTTGTTTTGTTGACACTTTTGAAAAAGAATATTTTACCATAAAACATCAAGGCTAATTAGATAGATGCTTCTAAAGTAACATTTAAAATTCTTGATCGTTGTTGTTATTATTATTATTAGTAGTAGTAGTAGTAGTAGTATTAGTATTATTATTTAATGTCCGATCAATATTGCTATAGTCTTCTGTACCATCGATGCTAACTCTTCTTTTAAACACACACAGACACACACACGCGCACTCTCTCTCTCTCTCTCTCTCTCTCTCCCTCTCTCTCTCTCTCTCTCTCCCCCCTCTCTCTCTCTCTCACACACACACACACACACGTACGTGCACACATACTAACACACACACATACATATCTTCTACTTTGGGACGGTCATGTTTCCAATTGAAACACACTCACTAGTTGTATTTCATTCAAGTGTTAATATCAATTAACTAGATAACAAGTTGATTAAATATGAAATTAATTAAATGACTCGACAAAGTTCTTTTGTTAGAGATTGCGATCTTATCGATGACCGTATGACTCAAAACAAGGAGCAAAGAACAGAGAGCAGAGAGCAGAGAGCAAAGGGCAAAGGGCAAAGGGCAGAGAGCAGATGGCAAAGGGTGCTGTCAAACTCCTGGAATCAATTCCATCTCATCCTAGTCAGATACGCCATCATTAAAGACATTCTTCACACACGCTTCTATCACAATGCTGACTGCGACAAAAATCATTCTTTAGATAGATAGACAAATAGATAGATAGAAAGATAGATAGACAGACCAAACTTGTACATATATATATATATATATATATAGATAGATAGATAGATAGATAGATAGATAGATAGATAGATAGATAGATAGATAAAGTATGAGTTAATATATTTAACGCATGAAACATTAAAAGACTTAACGATATGTTGTGAAACAGCTAGATCGAATAACATTAGATATATATGCAAACTCATGCTATAACATATCTAAAAAAAAAAACATGGAACATAAAAAAGGCTAACTAGAAATAAAATATGTTGTCAGCAGACATATCGCTTTAGAAATATGCAAATTTGTGTTAACATATTCAATATATAGAACATTAAAAAGTTAAACAGAAATAATGATAACGTCAGACAGACTGATGAATCGATAAATGTAAGATATAAGGAAGTTTGTGTTTAATATAGGTAATACACGAATCATTAAAAACTAACTAAAAATATACATCTGGTAAAGGAAACATAATATTAGTCAATTATAAATAATGTTTTCAGTTTTCGTTTTTATTGGCAATTACAGGGAACAACTCTTGACATGATTCGGCATTGTTTTGGACTCGTCAGCGAAGTTATAACTAGATGGTAATTTGCAACAAAGAAATCTGGAATCTTTCTTAATCACATGGTTCTGAATTCAGTCCCATTGCGTGGCACCTTGGGCAAATGACTTCTACTCTAGCCTCGGGCCAGCCAAAGCCTTGTGGGTGGGTTCAGTGGACGGAAACTAGAAGAAGTTTGTTGGGTGTGTGTGTGTCCCCTACATCCCTCTGACAACAGGTGTTGGCTTGTTTACGTCTCCGTAACTTAGCAGTTCAGCAAAAGACAACGATAGAATAAGTGCCAGGCTTAAAAAGTAAATAAGTACTGGGGTCGATTCATTCGACAAAAAATTCTTCAAGGCGGTGCTCCAGGATGGCCGCAGTCTAATAATTAAAAACAAGTAAAAGATAAAAGAAAAGAAATATATTTCAGTTGTGCTAGTACTGGGGTGATTTATTTGGCTAAAAATTTCTTCAAGGAGGTGCCCCAGCATGGCCGCAGTCTAATGACTGCAGCAAGTAAAAAAAAATGAAGAAAGCAGGGAATGTTGACAGGTGCTTGCGATGTCACAGCAATGGTGGTGTTGGCGGTGGTGATGCTGTTGGCGATGGTGTTGATGTTGGCGGTGGTCGCAGTGGTGATGGTGGTGGCGGTGGTGGAATCTCCTAAATCATCATTTAATTTCCTTTACAAACTCCAACCTCCCCACTCCCGCTCTTCCCCCTCCCCGCACATTGTCCTTTATAAATCAAATACGTCTCTTAAACTCTTTACGCACTGACCACCACAAATACAATATATGGAGCGGTGGTGTCTTGCGGGGGAGGGGGTTTCACTCCCCCCACCCCCACGTTATATATTTGCTTCCTTTTAATCATATTGGTTATTTTTCTTTTTTTGTTTCCTTCTCTCTTCGT
>NC_068994.1:56224178-56226017 GCF_001194135.2 Octopus bimaculoides | reverse complement strand
AGAGAGAGAGAGAGAGGGAGAAACACTAACAGACAGACGGACGGACAGAAGCAGAGAGATAGAGACAGACAGAAAGAGAAAGAGAGAGAGAGAGACAGACAAACAAAAAAAAACGGACAGACAAAGACAGAGAGAGAGAAAGAGAGAGGGAGAGAGACTGACAGGCAGAAACAGAGACAGAGAGACAGAGAGAGAAAGAGAGAGGGAGAGAGAGACAGAGGAAGAGAGACTGACAGGCAGAAACAGAGACAGAGAGACAGAGAGAGAAAGAGAGGGAGAGAGAGACAGATAGACAAACAAACAAACGGACAGAGACAGAGAGAGAGACAGAGGAAGAGAGACTGACAGACAGATGGACAGATGGAAACAGAGAGAGAGAGAGGCAGAGAGAGTAAAAGAGAGAGGGAGAGAGAGAGAGAGAGAAAAAGAGAGAAAGGTGGAAGAAGGGAAGGCAGGGTGGGGGTTCAAGTATTTCTTATAAATCTGAAAGGTGAACTGACACAGTTTTTTACGGTTAGGTACACAACATTCTCTACCCGGAATTCACTCCTTCTTCGGGTACTTAAGCATATAAATACTACTTTTTGACGTACGAGATCTTTGTTGTTGCCGTTCTTGTTGTTCTTGTTGTTATTGTTGACGTCGGTCGGTATTGTAGTCATTGTAGTGAAGTCCCGCGGCTTAATGGTTAGGGCGTTCGGATCACGATCGTAAAATAGTGAGTTCGACTCCCGGTGGCGTGTTGTGTCCTTGAGCAAGACACTTTATTTCACGTTGCTCCAGTCCACTCAACTGGCAAGAATGAGTTGTACCAGTAATTCAAACGGGACCAGCCTTGTCACATTCTGGGTCATGCTCAATCTCCTTGACAACGTCGTCAAGGGTACGTTTGCAATTGCAAGTTAATTTCGCGAGCAGGTTGTTCCCTTGACCAGATCAACTGGAACCATCGTCGTTGTAACCACGCATTGAGGAACACTATCTTTTAGTGCATGAAACCATTTAAACCAATGTTTTTTGACCAGGTTTCGTTTGACACCTGGGGGTCCATGTAAGACTTTTAGGAATCCACAGTATTATTTGAAGAGTATACGAAAAGATATTTACTTTCGATGTATTTATATCCAGTAGTGGCCAGGTTTATTTCGCTAATGTTTTATAAAATTCACCTTACACAAACGTATGAGTGAAAACCAAAATTTTGAAAGAAGCATCTATAAAACTAGTTTTTAAACATCAAATCGCCCTGGAGGTTCACCAGAACAAATTAGTAATCAAGAGGCCCCATAGGCACAAAATGGTTGAAAACCTCTGATTCCAATAATTAAAAAATATACCTTAATAGTTATCGCTTAGTCATCATCTGTTTATAAATTACAGACATGTTATGCACATACAGTGTATTTGAAATTAACGACAGCTGTTTCGTTAGGATTTTATTTATTTAATGCAATTACGGAAGATTACATCATAATCTTACACATTACACATAATTGTGTAATCGTACACAAATAAAATTTTAAACAGATATGACTTTAAACAGCGACCTGGACATAACCTACAATAGCTGAACTTAATGTTCGCTTTGCTCAGGTCGATGTTTAAAGTCACACCCTGGGTTTACATTTTATATATACGACACACCGAGGACCCAGCCCTGAATCGGTTCCATGGTTTAAATTGGATTTGGTACTTATCTATTTGCAGTAGCCTACCAACGCTTGATCTGCGCAGGTTCTTATGAATCTTCATAATAAAATTACATATATTTTGGGAGTTTTAGGGATTCACACAGACACGCAGACATACATTCTCATTTATATATATATATATATATAT
>NC_068994.1:56220685-56223443 GCF_001194135.2 Octopus bimaculoides | reverse complement strand
TATATATATATATATATATATATATATATATATATATATATGCGCTTCAGATCAACTTTACTAGAACACACATAAATATACAAGTCACAAGAGAAAGATAACTTTGGGCAGAAGACAGAACTGCCGGCTGCGGGTCAACTAGAATCAGTGACCAACGGTGGTCGTGTCCACCGTTTCAAGTGTTTTGCGATGTTCTTAATAAAATTCCAGACTCGACTGGACAGGCAAGAAAACAAAGTCTGTCGTCTGTTGCCGCAGAAACGATTCCGAGGGGGAAGAGACCAATCAGTGGACAGACAGAAACAAGAATGTCATTTGTTCCAAGAAGGCATAAAAAAATACAAGAAACAAAAAAAACAAAAAAACTAAAGAGAAATGGTTTCTGTGAGGGAAAAAGGCTAATCAGCATCGTCTCAAGAAACAGCTTCATTTGACAGTTCACAACGAAAACTATCCATCATGATATTAGTCCGAATTGATCCGACACGTAAGACTTGTATTACGTTTGTTTTGCTGTGTTGGGTTGTGTTTTTCTCGGTGTTGTTTTATGATGTCGGTTGTTTGTGCTGTATTGCTTATTGATTGGCCGATATACAGTTTTTGCTGCTGTTGTTCTTGTTGTTGTAGTTGTTGTTGCTTTTTTCTTTTTTTCTTCTTTTTTAGGAAAGTAAGTTTTGAGGTTGCAGTTTTTTTCCCAGTATTTTAATTTTTATATTGAATAGTATAGTTAAAATGTTTCCTCTATGCTACCCTGTTCGCACGCACGCATATAAACACACACACACACGCACAGACACATATTTATTTGCTTAGGGACAGGCATAGGCGAACGCTTCTATATGCATACACGCACAAAGACATACACAAGTACTATATATATATGTATATTCTTACACATATATACTTATATGTTTATATGCATATTTATGGATATATATATGATTATATGTGTATATAAGCATCTGCGCGCGCGAGTGTGTGTGTATGTAAGTGTGGCTTTGTGAAGAAGATGCACATTTATATGTATGTATATATATGTATACGTATGCATATATATGAATATGTATTTGTATATTCATGTATTCATGGATATCAGTTGGCTATACGAGACCAAACTTATTTCTATACGTATATGTATGTATATACATACATACCTGTGCAAACATATACAACGTGGCTCCAGGTTCGATTTCATCGCGCTGTTCCTTGGATGCATGAGTAACCGCCACGGTTCGACCTAAATGTTGGATATGAAATACGGTAGAGAGAAACTGTGTATGTGTGTGTGTGTGGGGGGGTGCTTTCTATAAGTGTTGTTTCTGTTTCTGGTGAGTGACTTAATTTTTTACCCAGATTAAATCAACTATCTGGCAACTTAAGCATTAACTTTCAGAGTATATAGATGTTTCGGTGACTACTCGTCTCTTACGACGCTGTAGAATGAGAAAGGTTTCTCTGAGTGGAAATTAGACGAAGAGGATCGAATGGAGAGGCCAACAAAATGAGTGCATTCATAGACAACCGAAAACCTCTTCTCCTACCAAGGTTTTCAAAAGAGCCACACAACTCTCTTATATATATAAATTTAGATTCAGGGTGAATATGGTACTTAAGTTTAGGCACCAGAATTAAAGTATGGTATTAGCCAAACAATTCCAAAATAAGGTGATTAAAATCAAAATAAGCAGCAAAGATATCCAAAGTTAATGCAATACGATCGTTTCATGCGACTCCATTTATTTAAGCAGCTGAGGATTGCTCTGCATTTTACTTTTAATGTAATGCTTAGATTGCTTAAATAAATGGAGTCGCATGAAACGATCGTACTGCATTAACTTTGGATACATCTTTAAAATGTTGGTAGCAATTTTTTGGGGGCAAACAGATACGTATAAAACTTAGAAGACAGAAATTAATCTAATTCAATCATTTATTCAATGAAACTGCTTAACAACCTTTTGAGATTTTAATTGCGTCAGTAAAAGATATGAATCTTGATTTTTTTTCCAACATATATTCCAAGATTATATTTTTATTCCTATCATACCTCAAAATAAATATATACACATGGAAACATACACGTATGCGCAAGCATATATAAATGACAACACGCTTATGCTTGGAAACATAAATAATGCATACGAAAATAAACCTAACAAACACGTGAAAAAAAAAGTGAATTGTGGAATGGAATTCAGACGGGGAGGTCATGGATATGTATGGCGAAGACATTTTTGAGGAGATAGATCTGAATTATAACCGGAGCGTGTTCTTTTTAATTTGTTGACAAAATGAACTTTCCAGTGTACAACAACACGTATACAAGTATGTACACACGCGCATGCATATATGTATTTACACATACATATATATGCATGTATATATCTATGTGTGCTTGTCTGTTTGTCTATCTATCTATACAAATATACACGGTATACACACACACACACACACACACACACACACATATATATATAAATACATATATATGTGCACATAGACCAGATAAAACTGTTGCAACGCTGTTTTGCTCATGATGGCCAGAATAAACAAAAGAAATAGCATAACTAAACACACACACACACACACACACACAAGTACACACACACAAGCACACACACACACACACACATACATACACACACACATACATATATATGCAGGATACACACGCGGCTGCATAAGAACCAATGTTTTATATCCTTTCTCCAGCGGAATTATAGATTTTCTGTCCGGAAGACTGTTATTTAATCAATTT
>NC_068994.1:56218373-56220335 GCF_001194135.2 Octopus bimaculoides | reverse complement strand
TATATATATACATATATATATATATATACATGCACATGTCTATTTGAATATATATATATATATATATATATATATATATATATATATGGGGGGAGGATGTGATTATGTGCGTGTTTGCATGTGTGTTTGTATGTGTGTGTGTATGTGTATGTAGATATGTGTGTGTATGTATGTATATATCTATACATATTTACATATATATATGTATAGATAGATTGACAGATAGATAGATAGATAGATAGATAGATAGATAGATAGATAGATAGATGCGCATACCACACTCCTGTGTATATTTGATTACATGTGTGCGTGCATGTATGTATCTATGAATGTTTGAGTGTGTTTTTGTTTCTATATATATTCGTTTGTTGTTGTTGTTGTTGTTGTGTGTGTGTGTGTGTGTGTGTGTGTGTGTGTATTACTGTCCACAAGTCGGATTACGTAGGACGTGTATATACGCGCATACATATTTGCAATCACAAATACACATCACACATTCGCACACAGAGATATTGATACCCTCTGGGCAAAGAAATGGCGTAACTTGTAAATCTATATCTGGTGTGTGGCTTTTAGACGGGTGTCTACTTGTGTACCCCGTGACTTTTCGGACATAGCTGACCTCTGTCAACATTACAACAACGACCACAGTCCCTCAGCATTCCCTCTCTCCACCTTTTAACTCCTCCTTCCCTCACAATATTTATATCTCTCCATATCTCTTTCTCTCTCTCTCTTCTCCTTCCTCTCACTGACCATGTTTCTATCTGAAACGAACTGCAGGCCGATTCATAAGCACAAAATCGGGCGCATCAACATGCTCACTCGACATTTTCCTGCTAGAAATAGTTGCCAAAATCTCTCTCACATCACAACCTAACATCTAAAACAGTTCTCTTTAGATATTGAGGTCTTCAGTGCACTAGAACTAGAAATAATACGGTACGGCCACGGCTGGAGGGTTGACCTAGGGCAATACTAAACCTTTTTTTTTTTTCATTTTCTCTCTCTCTGTTTATTTCTGTGTTCCTTTCTGTTGAAGAGCGTAGGCTCGAAACGTAAAACACTTTCTCACTTCCCGAGCGTTAAACTAATAATAATCCTTTCAGCTAAGAGCACAAGGCCTGAAATCTGATGTGGAGGAGAGTAGTCGATAACATCGACCCCAGTGTTTCGCTGGTACTTAATTTTTGACCCCAAAAGGATGAAAGGCAAAGTCGACCTCGGCAGAATTTGAAATCAGAAAGTAGCGACGGCGAAATACCGCTAAGCATTCCGCTAAGCATTCCGCTAAGCATTCCGCTAAGCATTCCGCTAAGCATTCCGCTAAGCATTCCGCTAAGCATTCCGCTAGGCGTGCTAACGGCTTTGCCAGCTCGCCGCCTTAAATAATAATAATAATAATAATAATAATAATAATAATAATAATAATAATAATAATAATAATGATAATAATCTTTAATTAAAGTTGTACACAGAATGAAAAGAAAATTCTTTAGTGGTAATGGTAGTTCTGGTCAAAGGCAAGAAACACAACGACGAAATTGAGACTTATTAAAAATTGAATGTAGAGTGGTGGCAGCCAGTGGGTGTGGTATATGACCTTTGCTCTCTCTCTCTCTCTCTCTCTCTCTCTCTCTCTCTATCAATCTATCTATCTATCTATCTGTGTGTCTATCTATCTACACATCTATCTATACATTTCTTAAACAATACAGGTGGTTATACAAACACATTTGTATAACTTAATCCAAAGGTTAAAGTTATTTCTGTTGTATATGGGTAAGCGCATTATTGCATACATACATACCCACACTCTTTTGCGTATGTGTGTGTGTGTGCGTGTGTGTTTGCATACTACTGTATATATATATATATATATATATGTAATACACGCACACATATATGTACATGCGCAAGCATATATATATATATATATATATATATATATATATATATATA
>NC_068994.1:56217021-56218363 GCF_001194135.2 Octopus bimaculoides | reverse complement strand
AGACACACACACACACACACACACACATATATATATATATATATTCATTAATTTCTTTTCCTTTCATTACTGAAGTCTTCATTGAAAGAGACTTATTGAAGTCGAAAGGAAGCCAGTTTCAAAGTTCTTTGTTCTTACCATTCTGCTTTTTCTACAAGAGAGCATTTCATTTAGAAAGAAGGAAAATACAAAAAAAGGAAGAAAGAAAAGGAAAGAAAAATACTGAAAACTAACATGAATCTTGATAAACTACATGGAGTAAATTGGTATAGAAATTTCATATAAAAGACCAAAGTGGTATTAAATGTTTATTTTTAGTAAATTGAGTAAAAGTCGAAATTAACAGAGTCGAGGAGAGAGTAGTGGAATACAACTGAACCAAAAAATATTTAAATAAGATAAAAATAAAATTAAAAACAAGTGAAAAGCTTCACCATAGACCAGAAGAAAACCAAATTTTTAAAGAAAGTTCGGTTTGGAAGAAGTTCGATTTTAAGCTGATTTTTGAGACTCTACGAGGAAGTGAAATTGGTTCAGCACGATTCATGAAAGAACAGTGAGAAACTGCCTGTTTGAGTGTCCAAGACAAACAGTTTTGCCGGAGAGAAAATTTGTCGGGAGATTGAGAGCGAAAAAGAAGGGAAGAAAAGTGAGAAAAAAGAAAAGAAAAGGCACGAAAGAGATGTTGTAAGGCTTTGATAATATATTAAGAAAAATACTATAGGAGAAAGTGAACTACAAAGAGAAGTTTTTAACAGAAAGGCATTTATAAAACTCCAAACGCAACCAGCTGAAATCACTATCTAAGATGGCGGATACTTCGGGATATAATTCGACAGAAGAGATAATAAAATGTCAGATCTGTGAAAGATTTAAAGTTAAACCACGAACGTTGGATTGCCTTCACTCATTCTGCACCCAATGTTTACAGATCTATATCAATACATTTTACGGTCTGTTACGCTCTGAGCATTACTTCCCGTGCCCTAGATGTGGGAAGCAGATATTCGCACCGGCCGGGGCCGAAACGGAGAACTTGGCTCAGTGTTATCCGGTTGATTTTCGAGTCAAACAACTTATTAGATTGTGGAAAGAAAGGGACGAATTAATTTCCCGTAACGTCAGTTCTTCGACATTGCATCACTGATCGAGTACCAGAAAGACTGTTGTGTTGTACAATTACCCATCCATCCATCTATCTATCTATCTATCTATCTATCTATCTATCTATCTATCTATCTATCTATCTATCTATCTATCTGTGTTTGTCTGTCTCTTTCTCTCTTTATTTTCTCCCCTCTCTCTCTCTATACATACACACACACACACATATATATATATA
>NC_068994.1:56215778-56216855 GCF_001194135.2 Octopus bimaculoides | reverse complement strand
TTTATATTTGAAATGTCTCACCAATCCCGAAGGAACCAGTTTCTAGCCCAGGCACAACTGACTGTTCACTAGAATTTAAACAGCATCTACCAGACTACCACGTAGTTCAGTCTGCCATTTTCATATGTAAGTATTATTCAAGACATCTAGAAATACACACAAACACACACACACACACACACACACACACGATTTTCTGTACAAACTATGCGGCCATTTCTGTTCATATGCTGCTACTGTATCAACATTTATGTATTTGATGAAATATTTGTTTCTATGCTGCGTATATAACATATTTTAGTCAATACTGGAAAAGAAAATCAGAGAAGAAAATGAATGATCTATGCATCTGTCTGTCTATCTAGTTATATGTCTGTCTTTCTCTTTCTCTTTCCCGCTGCCTCTCTCTATATATCTATCTATCTATCTAACTATCTATTTATCTATCTATATATTTATATATCTATCTATCTATCTGTCTGTCTGTCTGTCTGTCTGGCTGTCTGTCTGTCTGTCTGTCTGTCTGTCTGTCTATCTATCTATCAATCTATATTTCTATCTGTCTCAACACCTATGTCTGTCAGCTGGAGTACCCAACACTTTCCTTTATCAATCGATCCTTTCCACTCTATTTCTAAAAATAAATACATTACCAAAGAACGTGTTTCCCCTGAAGAATTATAAGACATCCCGAAAGAGGAAGAGGTTTGTACTTTCTTGCCCAAATCAATCTGAACCTCGTAAAAATAAACAAGGCGGCAAACAACGACACCGCAACTATGTAGGTCATATTCGCTGCCAGATATGCACTTAAGTGGATGGAGCACAATGTCTGCGTAAGTATGTGTATGTACATGTAGGTATGTGGGAGAGCACATGCGTGCGTGTGTATGCATACGTATGTGAATATGTACATAAATATATATATTTTTTTAAATGGATGTATTTATGTGCGTGTATGTATTATATACATATATATATACACTGGAATACGATATGCGGGTGCCTACGCATAAGTACCATATTCAACCTTGAATCTATATCTAAACCGTCTATATATATATATATATATATATA
>NC_068994.1:56212300-56213745 GCF_001194135.2 Octopus bimaculoides | reverse complement strand
TATTATTATTATTATTATTATTATTATTATTGTTATTATTATTATTGAAGTAGCGAGCTGGCAGACCTGTTGGTACCCTGGAGAAAATACTCAGCCGCATTTCGCCTACTGTCTGAGTTCAAATTCCGCCGTGGTCGACTTTGTATTTCTTTCTTTCTTTCTTTCTTTCGGGGGTCGATAAAACAAGTACTAACTCAGCAGTGGATTCGGTGTAACCGTCTTGCCCCGCTCCCACCAAATTCCAGACCTTTCTGCCTATTTAGCAAAAAGAGTTATTAGCATTGCCGAAGAACTCACTTCATTTCTCACGCTCTCCTATGGCAAGTTTAAATTCGTTATTGTTCGACTCAGTAAGATGCATTATAACCCGTGTCTAATACCCCACATTTGTCTCCCTTGTGACAAAAAAAGTAAAGAAAACCGATTAATGACAACCTCTTCCTCCCCTCGTCCTCATCATCATCAACTCATCATCATCATCATATATTATTATTGCTGTTTCTGCAGTAGTAGTAGTAGTAGTAGTAGTAGTAGTAGTAGTAGTAGTAGTTGTTGTTGTTGTTGTTGTTGTTGTTGTTGTTATTATTATTATTATTATTATTATTATTATTATTATTATTATTATTATTATTGTTATTATTATTATTTGCTGATTTCTATCAGATGTTCTGAAATTTTGTTGCGTTATTTCTCGAAGTTTCAGAGATGCAAATGAAGAAATTACTTTTAGTTTTGGATTTTATTTCACCCTGGGACTATTACTGAACATTTTTGAATCTGCAACACTTTAGTTTGAAAACAAGGTCAGTTTTTAAAAAGAAACATCTCCATTATTATTCTACCATTTAACACCGAGCAAAAAACATAATCCACACTTCTTTTCTCGAGATAAGCCCCGCAGAAAGTTTACAATAAACAAAGCGGTGAGCTGACCGAATCGTTAGAGTACCGGGTAAAATACTTCGCTACATTTCGTCCCGTCTTCACGTTCTGGGTTCAAATTCCGCCGAGGTCGAGTTTGCCTTTCCTACTTTCTGGGTCGATAAATTAATTACCAATGAAACACTACTCCATAATTTCGAACCTTTTGCCTATACTAGAAAGCATTATTATTATTATTATTATTTTTATTATTATTATCATTATTATTATTATTATTATTATTTTTATTATTATTATTATTATTATTATTTTTATTATTATCATTATTATTATTATTATTATTATCAATGTTGCCGTTACTGTTACTTGGCAAGTGTGCGGCATTTGTTGTTTGTATACGTTTGAATCGTCTTTCTTTCTTTCTTTCCTTCCCTCTTTCTCTCTTATTTTTTTATTTTTTTATCCAATTCTTTATTTTCTTATTTATTGGTTTGTGGTTTTCTTTCAACAATAAACAGGAATCTCTGATGGATGAGGTTGGGGCAGAGAGGAAAGAAAAAAGA
>NC_068994.1:56209478-56211464 GCF_001194135.2 Octopus bimaculoides | reverse complement strand
CTTAGTGTACCTATTCTACAGATATGTAAACAGCTATTTTCATAATAAAACAGTTATTGATGGAAACCTTCTAGTCTTTAGGGTAGGCATGGATTACATAATAAACCTCGATGACAAAAGTGCAGAAATGTGCTAAAAATTTGGTACCAATTCAAATAAATGCAAAGGGGCAAGAGTGGCTGTGTAGTAAGTATCTTGCTTGCCAACAACATGGTTCCGGGTTCAGTCCCACTGTGTGACGCCTTAGGCAACCTCGGGCCGACAAAAGCCTTGTGAGTGGATTTGGTAGACGGAAACTGAAAGAAGCCCGTCGTATATATGTATGTATGTATGTATTTGTGTATCTGTGTTTCTTGCCTCCACCAACGCTTGACAACCGAATTTTACATTCCCGTCACTTAGCGGTTCGGCAAAAGTGTACGATAGAATAAGTACTAGGCTTACAAAGAATAAGCCCTGGGGGCGATTTGTTCTACTAAAGGCGATGCTCCAGTGTTTCACATGACTGAAACAAGTAAAAGAGTATATATATATATATATATATATATATATATATGCACACATACACGCATAACCTTTTGTCTTCACAATTCCAACTCCCATGGGAAACTGCACCAAATAGCGTCCACTGTCGTGGTTGCTTAGCTACCCTGAACTCTGTTCAAGTGCGTTCTAGCCATGGCCATATTGTTGGGAGAACACATTGTATAATGTAGCGCTTCATGTAGCACTACATTATATGCCGTGTTCTACAAACCTTTTCTATTTTCGTTACTGTTCATCTTGAAATGTGTACTTTGGGGGATGTTTAGCTGTTGCTTCTTGCAATTCGAATGACTACACAGAGACTTCCTCGTTGTCACGTGGTAGACAGTAATGTCTGATTATTTGAGTTGTATGCAGCAAAAAAAAAAAAATGAATAAAGTATAGATAAAATTAAAAAAATCAAATAAAGTTTTGTATGTTAAATTTGACCTTTCGACTATCAAATTGTGTCCGAGAGATGTAGATGTAACGATCAAACAACAACAAAGATAAGAGAAAGAACCAAAGAAAAAAAAATAATGTTTGTTTCCTTCCATAGGTTATAATTATGGATTTATTTAACACGGCTGCCATGTCAACCGCTCATTCTTCTACTGCAGCAGCAACAACAACAACAACCACATAAAAAATAACAGCAACAACAATAACAACAGAGAAAATGTACGTAGGCGATTCGTGACGCAGGAATGACAGAACGGTTAAATGTTCCGATAGCAGCGTGATTTTTGTGTGTGTGTCTGTCTGTTTATTAAGTTAGCAAGAGATTATAGTAATCCCTCGTGTTTTCCCTTGTCTGTGGAGGGAGACATATGCTTCACCTTGTCTGTGTCCGGGCTGCATTTCCCCCTGTACCATAAGTCAGTGAAATGTTTCGAGACGTTCGATGCTTTTGACATATACATCTAATTAATAAAATACTCATGCACTCAGTACAGTTTAATTCCTGGCAGGAGCAACCGTTTTTGAGAAGAGGGCTGCATGAGACATGCCTCGTCATCAGACGGACCACGTTTCTAAAAACATTCAAGGTAATGTTTTTGTTAGGTGTGCCATTCAGAAACTCCTTCTGGTCTCAGCGTGTCCATGGCTGGTTTAATCCCGCTTTTGGAAAAAAAATGAAACCGGTGCAATAAGTTTTTCTTGGGCCTCGACTCTTAATTTAATAGTGTTCCTGTCAAGCGGTTTATTTTCAGAAATATCTATTATTATAGGTTTACCACCACCTTTATTTTCAAAAACGGTTAAGCTTGCTTTTCAGGAGAGAATAAGTTGCTATTTTAACCGGTAGAGCGACAATCATAAATAGTGAGTGGCTGTGTGATAAGTAGTTTGCTTCCCAACCACATGGTTCCGGGTTCAGTCCCACTGCGTGGCACCTTGGAATTGTGTCTTCTACTATAGCCTCGGGTCGACCAATGCATTGTGATTAGATTTGGTAG
>NC_068994.1:56206130-56208237 GCF_001194135.2 Octopus bimaculoides | reverse complement strand
GGCTGATTACTACCTAGCTCAGATACCAGGAAACCCCAAAATGGCTGAAGTCCAAAAGATAGTGCTCATGGGAACTGCCCATATCCTACGTAAAATACTGTCTATGTGATCTCAAATTTTAAAGCAAACATAATTTTCTTATGGTTTCTTAAACATTCACTTGAACAAAACTGTACAAATCCAAATATATGGTACCCTAGGCATAACACCTACATGAACTTCTAACTTGTTGTCTCTTGAGGTCTCTGGGTGAGACTTGGATCCAACTTGTACAAATGCAAAACAAAAGTCAAACATAAAATAATAATAATAATAATAATAATGATAAATATTAAAAAAATAATAATGATGATAACAACAACAACAACAACAACAACAACAACAGGAACAACAACAAGTACAATAATAATAATAATAATAATAATAATAATGGACTCCCTCGTCGAAATGAATGCTCAGGTTTTGCCGAACGACCCGCACAAATGATATGTTTAGATCGATCAAAACGTATGTGCCGCACATTAGCCCACACTTTCCATCAAATCGACGTTATCTGAATAGGTGCACTGTGATGCCATCCGCCAGGTGTCGAAGTGATCGCTGAGCAACGTGAGATGAAGTGTTTTGTTAAAGGACACAAAGCACCACCTAGTCTTGGAATTGAAACCACGATCTCGCGATCGTGACTGCAACACCCTAAACACTAAGCCAGCTGCCCTCACTTCAATAATAATAATAATAATAATAATGATGATGATAATAATAGTAATAATTTCGTTATTGGCCACAAGGGTCCGAGCACACAGCAAGGTAGCAAATATTAAAGAGGAAACTCACTAAGTGCGTTCGATTTGGGGCAAAAATAGGGAAGAGATGAACAACGTTATATAATTAAATATAATTGAATAATTATAAAATAATTATTCAATAATTAGATATAATTAAATAATTGTATAATTAAAAGTAATTGAATATAATTATATTTAAAAACAAATAAAATAAACCTATAGACATATAAATAATAATGGAATATTTATATAAAATTATACAAAATAACAGTAATTTAAATATAAGATATATGTAAACATTAATTAATAATTTACATCCATTAATTCGGCCCTCTCTCTAAACTTCTCTTCTTTCTCTTTCCCCTTTTTCTCCTTTTCTTTCTCTTCCTCCTCACACCGTCTTCCCCCTCATCTTCCCCTCTCCTTCATCCTCCTCCTTCTCCTCCACTACACCCTATTCCCATTCCTCCTCCTTTTCCACCTCTACTTCTTTCTCCATACATGATCTCCAATGAGTTCAGAATCCAGTGAGAGGGGCGTAGTATATTACTGGTACCTATTGTATTGACTAATGATTGTATACATTTGAACCAGAGACCGGAACTCAGGATCAAAAGGGCTGCGCTTTCATCTTGTTTTGAGCCATATGGGTGTTCCATATACATGTGTATATCTATAGATGTTTTCGATCTAGTTTGGATTCTTTGCCATCAAATTTGATTGCAAAGAACTCAAATTTGATTGCAGAGAATCCAAACTAGATCGAAAACATCTATAATAATGATAATTTCTTAAGTAACAAGAAGATAGATTTAGTATTAATCTTTATATTGTACAGCAGTCGTTTCCACCCATCCTGCTATAATCCCTTTGGGTGCGACTCCGTTCAATATGTTGTGTTGCATCCATTTTGCAGTCTGTGTCTCATTAGGTACGCGCATTCATTTCCAAGTAAAGTTACTTGGAACCCTTTTGCTGCGACTCTATACTCTTTGCACCCCTTCCTTCTCTAATTCCCCTTTTCTCTTGTCTGTCGGTCTGTCTGTCTCTCTCCCTCTTTCTCTTTTCTTTCTCTCCCTCTATATCTTTCTCTCTCTCTCTCTCTCTCTCTCTCTCTCTCTCTCTCTCTCTCTCTCTCGTTACTCACGCGTGGCCATCGTCCATCATTCTTTTCCTCACGTGAAAATCTTTATTTTTTTGCACGACGTTCCAAGGACTAGACGACTTCTGCCTCTCTCTTCTCTCTTTTCTCTCTTCAAAGAAAATATTTCTCCCAAAGAAAATATTTCTCGGTTACGACAACGAGGGTTCTAGTTGAC
>NC_068994.1:56204566-56205427 GCF_001194135.2 Octopus bimaculoides | reverse complement strand
TGGTGATATTCGTTATATTAACGTTCTTCATGTTTATTTTGTGAAATTATATCGCCCAAAGTTATTCATATAGCTTTCGTTATCTCGAACCAATGTTTATGCTTGAAAATTTTCTTGGCTCTTGTTTATTTCTTTTTTTTTATTGTGTATGTGTGTGTCAGTTTGGGTATGTGTGCGTGTAGGTATACGCAGGCATGTGTGTGTCTATCTATATGTGTGTGTGTGTGTGTGTGTGTGTGTTTGCGCGCGTGTGTGTGTGTGTGTGTGTGTGTGTGTGTGTGTGTCTTTATTTTCATATTGTCTTACTTTAGTTTGTGAATTAGATATATATTTACTGGAACCAATCTTGCAAACGGCTTCTTAAGTGTTTATACATACACACCATACACACACACACACACACACATACACATATGTATATAAATGTATATAGATTCATAAATCTTACGGCCATGAAGCAAGACGGCAACAATAACAACAACAACAACAGCAATTACAGGAAAAAAAATAACAAAGAAAAACGATATCATACGTAGTGTATATCGATTCTAAAGGGAGTCAATATTTATAAAATATTGAGCATCTATCTATCTATATATCTATCTATCTTTATATCTATCTATCTATATATCTATCTATCTATCTATCTGTATTCATTGATTCAGTCCCTCCCTTCTTCCTTCCACTGCATGTCTGTGTGTGTATGTGTGTCTCTCTCTATATATATATAGCATATGCTTATAAATATATGTATGTAGTGTGTGTTTATATATACATACACATATATATATATACATAGGTATATGTATGTATATATATATATATATATATATATATATATATATATATATATATATATAT
>NC_068994.1:56203320-56204112 GCF_001194135.2 Octopus bimaculoides | reverse complement strand
CACACACACACACACACACACACACACACACACACACACACACACACACACACACTCAACTCAAGAAACAGGCTTAGTATCCATCGGCGATAAATACGAGATCTTCATACTAGACAGATTTCACTAAGTGAACATTTATACTTTTGTGCAAACAAAATTCACCAAACTTCGTCTTCCCAATTTGCATGTGTTCTAACAAAACCTCAGATCAAACAAAATATCTAGAAATGTATGTCCGTTGTATTGTCTGAACGTCCGTTTTGAAATAAGTTCTTTGTTTTATAGGTACCATTTTCTAGCTATAACATAATGCTATTTGTTTTCTTTGATGTTGTCACTTGTAGTAATAAGCTGAAAGATTTCTAAGGCAGCATTTATATTTCTAATGCTGTTAACACCGCTGAAGCGAATGATACCTCTGAGGTGTCGAAAGCATAGTGGTATCCATTAGGCAGCTGGTGATAGGGAAACGCACTTGTTATGCTTGATTATGAATTTCTTATACCTTAATCTTGTTATTCTGTGTTGTTCGTCGTTCTTGTAAAGTGGAAAGGTTTGCGGATTCATATTTGGGTGGGCGGGGGGATTACTTATAATGATATCGGTTGGTTTTTCTTCATATTAGGCTTAGATAAAGCTTAGATATTGGTGTCTAGTTTTGGGAGGTATATGAAGGCATGTGAAGCTGCATTTTAGAAAAATATAAACCATGACTGAATAAGCTATAACAGCATACAAGAAATCTACATACGTACATTCATACATATATATATATATATATATATATATATA
>NC_068994.1:56199176-56201128 GCF_001194135.2 Octopus bimaculoides | reverse complement strand
CTCTCTCTCTCTCTCTCTCTCTCTCTCTCTCTCTCTCTCTCTCTCTCTCTCAATACTTCCAGTCGATCTCTTTCTTACTCCTCTCTTTCTCTTTCGAAAAGTTTTCCAGTCGGCCCTCTTTTCATTCATTCATTCATCTTCTTTCCTGTCTTTCTTTCATTCATTCTTCCATTCCTTCCTTCCTTCCTTTCTTTATTCCTCTCTCTCTTTCTCTCTTTCTTTTCGTTTTCCTTTCTTTCTATGTCCTTCTTTCTTTTTATTTTTATTTCTTGTTTCTTTCTTCCCACAACGCAAAAAACCAAAAGTCCCCAACATGGCGTGTTTGCCACGACGAGAAACCATTTACCAGGCAGGGACACAATTGAGTCGAAAAACACAAAGGAGTTGGCATCGTTGTCAGCCTGTCTGTCTTTCTCTCTGTCTGTCTGTCGCTCTAGGTGGATGGCTGGCTTGGCAGGATGGCTGCTGCTGCTGCTGCTGCTGCAACAACCTTTTCTTTGATTTGCATCAAAACTAGATAGAGAGATAAAGCCAGTCAGGGATGAAACGCATTTAGTGATTCACAATGCGAAATAACGTGGCTTGTTAAGGGAAAGAGTCGTCACATAAAGAAGAACAAAGCAAGTTCCGCTCCGCTCCGCACCGACTCCGGAACATAGAGAGAAACAGAGAGAAACAGAGAGAACGAGAGAGAGAGAGAGAGAGAGAGGAGAAAGCGAGAGAAAGAAAGAGTGAGAGGACGTGTGAGGGAGAGATGCAGATACGTACTCAATAAGATGTGAAAATTACTTTTTGTTTTTTTTTTTGTTTTTTTTTACTTTCATTTGCCGGGTGGAAGCTGGGTTGATTGATGTACGACATAAAGCGGGCAAGTGAGAAACTTGGGAATAGGGGTGGATGGATGTTGTTAGAGAGACAGAGAGATAGGGAGGTAAGTAGGTAGGTAGATAAGATAGATAGAGAAGATAGATAAATAGATACATAGGTAGATAACTAGCTAGCTAGGTAGATAGCTGGATAGATAGAAAAATAGATAGCTGGATAGATAGATAGATAGATAGATAGATAGATAGATACATACATACATACATACACACATACATGCATGCAGACAGACAGACAGACAGAAAGACAGACAGACAGACAGAAAGACAGACAGACAGACAGACAGACAAACAGAAAGATAGATAGAGAGAGAGAGAGAGAGAGAGAGAGAGAGAGAGAGAGAGAGAGAGAGAGATTGGCTGATCGAAAGATTTTGAAAGCAAAATTACTGGGAAAAAAGATATATTTCTATGGCGGTTATCTTTCCACATGATAGAAAATGGCGGCAGATGGGGGTAGATTTATATTTTCAAATTCGATGTTTCTTTGAAAAAAATGTAGGGGTGCTAAAAGGGGGTGGATAAGGATTTCAAAGGACAGGAGAAAGGGGTGAGCGGATACTTAAGTAGTTGACAGACAAGTCTGTGGGGACGAGGAGGAGGAAATATGCCCCCTAGACTGTCGGGGGCGTTAGGTAAGTGGAGAGGTGTATTAATCAAAGCAGCAAAATGTAATGGTTGATTGCTATATGAAGAGTTCAGGGTAGATTTCGTTACCACAGAATTCGGCTGATGATGGGCGGGTAGCGTAGGGATGTGGGTTGCTACGCAAATGCCAAGCAAATCCTTTGCATGGATGTCTTCCTCAATTAAAGTAAATTATGATTCACAGTATAGTTGCAACACATATATGGAAACTCATAAGCAACGTAAATCGGATCGTTCCTGCCACACGTCAAAATCACCATGACACACATGTATACATAACTTCCATACATATATATATGTATGTATGTATGTATGTATACACGCACACACACATATATACATAATTATCCCACCCCTTTATATATCAGAAGTAAACCGACTCATCCCGCACACGCTGACAAATAATTACTCATATATATA
>NC_068994.1:56197365-56198953 GCF_001194135.2 Octopus bimaculoides | reverse complement strand
ATATATATATATATATATATATACATATGTGTATGGATGTATATGTATATACATATTCATGCATGTATATATGCTTGTAAACTCACATATACAAACATACATACACACTCTCACACACACGCACACAAGCACATACAGTTTTACCACCCATATTACATATATGTACGAGGCATGCGTTAATATCTTGTTATACGAATTCCAGCCATCTGGACGAGACCATTCTGGAGCATCATATCTTCATAACTGGCAGAATTTCTGTATGTAAAAGCGAAAAAAAGAATTACATAAATAAATCAAATATTATTGGACGGTTTATGTATAACGGAACGAAGATATGCAAGTTCGAATAGTTGTTTCCAAGATGCGACTTCACTCTCTGATGAATAATATAACCATTTCGACTCGACAACCGCGACCACCACCGCAAAGACGGAAAAAAAAGTTGGAAGAAAAAATAATGAAACGGGATGGAGAAGTGTGACGAACAAAATGATTTTTTTTTCTTTGATTTCGTTTCATTTCGTTTGAAGGAACAGAAACCGCTGGTATAAATTAAATAATGATGCTGCTGCTACTACGGCTGATGATGACGATGATGATGATGATGACGATGAGGAGAAAAGGGAGGAGGGGAAGTGGTGGTGGTGGTACTGATGATGATTGGGGTGTTGCGATGATGTTGATGATGACGGTGATGGTGGTAATGTTGGTAGTGGTTGCGGTGGTGATGGTGATAGTGGTGATGCTGCTGCTGATGCTGATGCTGTTGATGACGATGAGGATGACGACGATGAGGATGATAATGATGATAATGATGGTGATGATATTGATGATGATGATGATGATGATGATTCTAATAATAATAATAATAATAATAATAATATCAATATTAATAATGATTTAAGATGATGATGAAGATGATGATGATGACGATGATGATGATGGTGATGATGATGAAGAATGAATAATCCAGGCTGGTTGGACGACGGGTTCTGAGGAAATCTAATTTATTCCAATGAGTTGATTGCGACAAAAACCGTAATTCCAACGCTATAATCACCATAAAAGCACCAAAAGACTTCAAATAATTAACAGAACTTGCTGCATGGCAAACCAAAGTCTATTGCATGTCAACGCAAATTCCTGTCATCTTTTTAACCATTATGGTCCTGTGCGTGTGTGTGTGGGGGGGGGTGGAAGGGTATGTGTGTGGTGCGTGTGGGTGTGTTTTGTGACATCCCATCACTTTTTTGTGACGTATGCGTTCATTAGCTTTTATTTGAAGCTAGCCTACCTATCTATATCCTCTAGATAGCCAATTAACACGGATTAACGCTTATACATGTGCATATATGTGTATATGTATATAGATGCACATACCTGCCTACACACACACACACAAGCATAAATATAAATATATATATGTGTATATATATACATACAAATGTATGTGTGTATACACATTTATTTATATGTACGTATATATTTGTGTGTGTGTGTGTGTGTGTATATATATGTATTTGTGTACTTATATATCTATAAAACTGTATATATATATATATATATATATATATATATATATATATAT
>NC_068994.1:56194737-56196229 GCF_001194135.2 Octopus bimaculoides | reverse complement strand
ATATATATATATATATATATAGGTTTATGCTCGCAAAAGTAAAGAAATCGCGAGGGAGAGACTAAATCAGGAGAGAAGTACGTCAACAAACACTAAAACAATAAAAACAACAGCAAAATAAATATATATATGGAAGGCAAGAGATGAAACGTAAATTAATAAATAACATACACGATATCATTTTAACATGCACACACACACGCAATTGTATATATGTATATATATATGTGTGTGTGTGTGCGTGCGTGTATATAAATGTATAACTGTTTTGTTATCAACTATAGTTGTGGTGAATATTATCTCGTGTATGGTTCGGTTATCATAGGGAATTGTATGCAAGTACACACACAAACACAAACACACACATACACACGCACACAAACATATACACACATACACACACACGCACATATGCGCATATACATATACATGTGTCCATACAAATACACGGACATAGAAACTCTTGCATTTGCGCATATAGATAGACACACATACACACACATATATATATCGAAATATACGCATATGCACAAATCCATACATCGACACATGTCCATATCCACACACACACACTCATATATGTGTATATATTCACATATAGACATATATGTGAGTAAGCATATACACGTGCACACACATTTAAAGACGGACGTAGTGGCACTCGTTCGTAAAGAAAAAAGGAAAGATAAGTACACACTTACACACACATACACACACACACACACACACACACGCTCACACAGACAAGAAAAACTATGCCCACACACAACATACAACAAACGCAACATCAACAGCAAATGCAGCTACAACAACAATAACAGGATCAACGAAAATATACGCTATTTGCTGAAATATTTAATATCAAACACGTTATCATCACACACATACACACACATGTACACACACACACACACACACACACACACACACAGGTTCGATCATATACGCACAAACAGAGAAAGAACAATCAAATGTTTACATGCGCACACTTACGTACACGCATACACGGGAATTACATTGGACAGCGAGAAAAACGTCGACGACAACAATCGCAACAAGAATAAACATTTTCTGTGAAATACTGAATATCAAAAGTAGCAATAATAGCGTTAACAACAACAACAACAACAACAACAAATATAAGGATTATCAATGATAACTAACAATGCTATGAAAATCACAACACGGGTTACAGCGACAAACAAACGCAATATTTCGGACAATGCAACTCGTCATCATGAACATCTCTCTTTTACTAACGGTCAAGCTTCGACGATATTAAAAAGGATAAACGCACAAAGAAACAGAAATAAATATACAAAATGGATGCAAAATAAAAATAATAAAATACGCGAAGTTGTATTGACACCGCAGACACACAGACACACATGTGAGTAATAAATAAAAAGGATAAATTGAAATAATGGCTTCTAAGAGTGGCACAAGTCCAGGACATTACATTTCCGGGTGAAGGTCAACAATGGATTACTTG
>NC_068994.1:56190779-56191848 GCF_001194135.2 Octopus bimaculoides | reverse complement strand
ATATATATATATATATATATACATGGCCCTGTGTGTCGTGTTTTTGTAAACATGTAAACGAAATAGTCTTATATCCGTTATCTAGAGTCATAAACCAATCGACAATGTAAAAAAGTAAATGAAACGTAAGTAAACGAAAAACACACACATAAACACCCAGAAAAGCAAAGACAAACAACAACAACAACAGCACTGAAGAAATCCATTAAAGGATTATGTATAACAAAGGATGTTTTCTTCGAGTAAAGACTGTCTTAGAGACTTCAGTAGTAGTAGTAGTAGTCGTAGTAGTCGTAGTAGTAGCAGCAGCAGCAGTAGTAGTAGTAGTAGTAGTAGTAGTAGTAGTAGTAGTAGTAGTTGTCATCATTATTTTACAAGGTTCTCCAGTTATACTTACGAGTGTATGTAACTAAATATTTTCTATAGTGTTTGTGGATGTCATTGTAGCTGTTGTTGTTGTTGTTGTTGTTGTTGTTGTTGTTAATGTTGTTGTTGTTGTTTGTTGCGTTTGTTGCAATCAATATCATTACAAATGTTGGTGTTTATCCTCTGTTAGTTTTCATAACACATGCATAAAAACATACATATATATACATATATATATATATAAATATATATACACGTATATATGTATATATATGTATATAAGCATACATTTAATATATGCATATACATATAGGTACAGCATATATATATATATATATATATAAATACATACATGCATATATATATATATATATACATATATATATATATATGTATATATATATATATATTTATATATATATATACAGACATATGCATATATGTTATATATATACGCATTTACAAACACACACAGACACACACACACACACACACACACAAATACACACACACATGCATATATATATGTATATGCAGATATATGGATATATATATTTAAACTTATATATACACATATCCAATATATATGTATATAGTTCTATCTGTCTATGTATGTATGTATCTATCTATCTATCTATCTATCTATCTATCTATCTATTTCTCTACATATTTATCTATCTATCTATCCATATGTGTATATATA
>NC_068994.1:56189430-56190053 GCF_001194135.2 Octopus bimaculoides | reverse complement strand
AAGAGGGAGATACATTTGCAGTTAGTGTCAACAGTATTTTCGATTAAGAATAATAAATTGTATTCTACAAAATCACAGAGTAAGGCACCTGATTGCTGTAAAATTGTTTTATTATGACTGAATGTAAAAACGAACATTAAATACCGCACACACACACACGAACATATATATATATATATATATATAATATATATATATATATATTTGCATATATACACACATGTATTTACATAGCTACACATATATGTATATATACATGGATATATGGGTACAGGGCGTAAAAAAATAACGTAAACAAAATGAGAAACGAGACAGGCAACATAAAGAACATTCCCTTCATCAGTTGTCCCCTGTTTTATCTACTCCGCGTATATAGTATACACACACACACACACACACACACACACACACATATATATATGTGACCTGTGGTCAACTTTCTTTTCACTCCAGCCGCTGTGAAGGCAAGACGAACTACTAGCGTTCTACCTCAGATTTTCGTTTGGCCGTACGGCTTTTGAATGTTGTTTTCACTGTCCAATTTTTCCTGTCTTGGTTTGTGTTTGCCACCTTGGAATCCTCTGTGTAGTGGGTCGATCCACTACTCAGGAAGAGACTATTCT
>NC_068994.1:56186857-56188280 GCF_001194135.2 Octopus bimaculoides | reverse complement strand
ATATATATATATATATATATACACACACACACACATACGTCTATACACTCATTCACTCACACAGATATTCACGCACACACACAGACACACACACAAGCACACACACACACATATATATATATACACACACATACACATACCTATCTCGCATACACATATACACTCGCCCATACATTGCAACCTCTCACAAATGCGCGCGCACACATACATGCGCGCGGGCGCGTAGGAATTAATGAACCTTTATACTTATAATGGAATAGTAAAAACAATCTGCATGTTAAATATAATATATATATTTTATCAGACGCTGAGGCGTCATTAATCGCATCCATGAGATTCACGCTACCGGTTTTCAAACTGTAACGAAACAGCTAGGCAAAATATAAGCAAATATAATCGCAAAAGCACCGGCTTACGTTTAATAAACAATATACAGAGTTTCTATTAATTGCTTAAATAATCCGCTCAAAACTGTATCACATCTTGTATTCAGTTGTTAACCGTAGAAATTAAAAATTTATCTGTTTATTTGCGAAACACTGATCCTTACACTTCTTGAATATCATATATATACATATATATACTTTGCAAAGAAAGTGATTAGCGTTAATGAAATTTTGGCGTTGATGAAAAGATGAATGATTTATAAAAAGAATTTGAACCGCGAACGAAAATTCGGCAGAAATACCGCTAAGCATTTTGTCCGGCGTGCTAAAGATTCCACCAACTAAATTGTAATAAGCCATATTTTTGTCGATGCGTTAGTGTTCAAATATTAATTATTAATTTGGCTAATTCTAGAAATGAGGTGGTGTATTAGATGTTTGTGAATTTGATTGAAGAAAAACGTCTAAATTAGAAACAGCTTCTAATTGCGACAGCAAACTCATAAAGGATATGAGAAAAGATAAAGAGAATGCAATATATTTGTGTGTGTGTGTGTGTGTGTGTGTGTGTGAGAGAGAGAGAGAGAGAGAGAGAGAGCGAGTTGTAGTAGTAGTGGTAGTAGCAGTAGTAGCAGCAGCAGCAGCAGTGGTAGCAGTAGATACTGAAGGGGGTACACAAATGCACAAAAATACACACACGTACGCACATATGTAAGCACGCGCGCACATCCTCACATATATAATGAAAGTACCTATTTTAGCATACACATATGTATGTGTACAAGTGTGTATATATGTACGTATGTATGTTTGTCTTTCTGAGTACACATACACACACATATATATATGTATATGCCTGTATATCTATCTATCTGTCTGTCTATGCTCAAGAACAAAACGCGTCGCCGGGTCCAAGAATCGAAACCACTCTATTAGGTGTCATGGGTGCAACACCCTGACCATTCATCCGCGTACTTCCACACTCACACACACACACACACACACACACACACACACACACACACACACACACACAC
>NC_068994.1:56185721-56186677 GCF_001194135.2 Octopus bimaculoides | reverse complement strand
CGCACACACATACACGCACACACACACACACGGCATACAGAAACACGTGTTGACGCGTCACTAGTACATCACTGTAGCTACTTAACTCGAGCCTATTAATTCAAGCGGGCAAAAAGCACAGATGGCGCTTCGGTGTAGTGGTTAGCATTCCTTATAGAGTTTGTAGCCGACGCGGCGTTTGGAGCCCGCAAGCGACGTCGTAACTTTCGATGTGTGTGTGTGTGTGTGTGTGTGTGTGTGTGTGTCGTCGTATACGTTTCCTGAAAGCAATTGTTATGCATTGGATGTTTACAAATATATTTTCGCCAGTAATTAGATCTATAGAGAATTCTTTACTACTTTTAAGGTTTTTCTCAAAGAAATTTGTTGTTCTCTTTCTTGGTTTATCGTTTTTGACAATTCATTTATTTATTTATTCATATATTTTGCTGATTCATATTAATTTTAGATTATTGGAAGAATTAAAAGAGAGTGTGGCTACAGGAACGGTTCTTGATGGTTTGTTAACGCTTAAACCGTTGAAGAATGGTGGTTATAATTCTGTTAACGTAGCAGAAGAATGGTGGTACTGTATGTATGTATGCTTGGATGCATGCATGTATGTAGGTATGTATGTATACATGTATGTGTGTATGAGTATATGTATGTAGTTATGCATATATTTACGTATGTGCATATATGTGTATGCATATATGTGTGTGCATATGAATGTGTATATGTATGTATAGATATATATATATGTGTGTATATATGTGTGTACTTTTGTACACACGTACGAACATGTAGGCATGAGTTTGCGCATGTGTGCGTAGGTACAGTTGTGTGGATATATATTTATTTACACATAGGCATGCGTATATGCATTCATGTATGTATTTAGGAATGCATATTCGTATATATATATATATATATATATATATATATATATATATATATATATATATATATATATATAT
>NC_068994.1:56183205-56185437 GCF_001194135.2 Octopus bimaculoides | reverse complement strand
ATATATATATATATATACATACATATATATATTACATTCTATATACACACATGCGAATATACTCTCATATATTGATTAGAACATCAATTATTTACAACCAAGCGCTGTTTACAAATCGAATATAATTTTAAAAGAGAATAAATAAGAAACCAAGAAAAAATGGCAAAAATCTTACATCACAGAAACCATTTTGAAAATTTATTGTTTACTTCATGCTGCTGCTGCTACTGTAGCTGTTGTTTCTCCGCCTACTCCACCCTCACTTCTGGTCTGTTCTGTACGAGGAAATCCATGAGCTAAGGTAATCTGTATCATCTGTGCAAGGCTAATAAGGGATTATGGCCATCGACTGTTTTTTTTAAGACATTAGCTTAGGATTTGAAGGGTGTTTGTCTTGTAATATAACGTAGGTTGAGGGTTCGTGTTGAGACAACGTCGTTTGTTCAGTTTTACATTTTAACTAAAAATATTGATAGTGTGGTTTGTGAAGAGATAGAGAGAGGTAGAGAAAGAGAAAGAGGATGAGGAGGGAGATAGAGAGGGAGACAAAGAGAAAAAGTGGGAGATTTGTTAGCTAATTTTTTTAAAATTGAGCGATCACATAGAGATCCTATTTTCACCAGTGTTTTCATTTTAAAGGAATTTAGGTATAGCTTGAGGGAATTTTGGATACCATTTCTCATAGGCCTAATGCAGATTTCAGAGAACTTTTTTAACCAATTACCTCCAAAATATATTTATTTACGCCAATATTACCCCTTTGATTTGAAAGGAATAAAATCATAGATTCTTTGAATCAAAAAGATTTATCGCATCTATTTACACGTCCACAACATTGGACAGATTCAGTGTTGCCAGAAGAACAAGGATATAATTTTCCTTATATCAAATGAATTCTCATTATACAATTTGAGAGTGTCTCGCTGTCTTACATCTTTCAGTCTGTGACGTATGCGTTTCGGAAGTAACCAAGATACCCCTGTATTTCGGGAGACTCTACATCAATCCTGAGATGACGTTATTGCAATATAAACTGTATTGACTTCTTATATATATATATATTGTATATATAAATGGAACAAAACGTAATAGAAGGCATTAAAGTGTTCAGACAGATAGACGACACAAAGGCGGACAAGAGAAACAACAGTTAGAAGGCAAAAAAAGACAGGTCATTCTTGGCTTTCTTTCTTCAGTCAAGTACCAGATGTCAAGACCATTTCGGGCAGTTACATTTGAGATGGTTCGATCTGGTTGTCCCCAAAAAGTCTAAGCTAAGAGCATTAGACCCCTTTGTAAGAAAGCTCGCGAATGTGTACGGCGACAAAGAAAAAAAAACACAAACAAACAAAAAAAAAACGGAGAACCTGGTACAGAATTACGAATACAAACAGCAAGAAATAATAAGCGTCTTTCGACTGAGAACGATTCAAATTGAGAGCGCGTGTGAAGGGCTTGAAAGCCTATCATCATCGTTATCATTATCATCATCATCACCAACATCGCCACTACCACTAACACCACCACCACCACCACCTCTACCATCATCATCATCATCATCACCAGCACTCCCACCATGACTACAACAACCATCATCATGACCATCATCATTATGATCGAAGTCATCGACTTGCTCCTCCTGCTCCTCCTCCTCATCATCATCGTCATCGTCATCGTCGTCATCATCATCATCATCATCATCGTCGTCGTCATCCTCATAATCATCATCGTTTTCATCGTCGCCATCCTCCTCCTCCTCCTCATCATCATCATCATCATCGTCATCGTCGTCATCGTCATCGTCGTCATCGTCGTCATCGTCATCATCATCATCATCTTCATCCACATCATTATCGTCGTCATCTATTGAACATTTTGTTCCCTTCGACTGTGCCGTACACAAAATGGTCCCCATTCCGCCAGACGCTGATTACTTTATGAGTAACAATAACGTTCCGATTATCAATTACGAACTGCTTTAAAAACACATTAATATTACCATTCCTTAAGTCGGCGATCTGTCTGTCTGTCTGTCTCTGTTCCTTGTTAAATTCTTCAGAGCATCAGTTCGACTGCGACTGTGCGTTTGGTAGAACGGTAATTACTGTTTAACACCCGAAGCAGAAGTCGCTGAATGAAAACCCGTTAACCAAAGCAGGGGAGGAAACGTCATTAGGAAATCTATGCTGCAACCACCACCACCACCACCACCACCACCACCACCACCACCAC
>NC_068994.1:56181555-56182701 GCF_001194135.2 Octopus bimaculoides | reverse complement strand
CGTCGTCATCATCATCATCATCATCATCATCATCATCATCGTCGTCGTCATCCTCATAATCATCATCGTTTTCATCGTCGCCATCCTCCTCCTCCTCATCATCATCATCATCATTATCATCATCATCATCATCACCAGCACTCCCACCATGACTACACCAACCATCATCATGACCATCATCCGCCACCACCGCCGCTGCCACCACCACCATCACCACCACCGCCGCTGCCACCACCACCATCACCATTACCACTGCTACTTACGAATTTGGTAGCTTTTGAAAAGAGAGGGAGAGAGAAAGAGTGAAAAGAGAGAAAAGATGTTAGAGATGCAACGAGAAATGTGTGTGTGTGTGCGTGTGTACAAACACAGACACAGACACACAGACACACACACACACACATGTACATACATACATGCACACACATACACATATGTATGTGTGTATTAGAGAGAGAGTTTTGTTTGAGAGGCGGGGTATGGGAGAGAAAAAGGAAAACAAACCAACAACACAATGCAAAGGTCTTCTGGGAAGCAATTAGTCACGAAAATTCCTGTATACCCGTTTTTTTAAAAAAGAAAATGAATACGAGAGAGAGAGAGAGAGAGAGAGGGGGATACAGAGAGAAAGACACACACACACACACACACACGCACATACACACACACACACACACACACACACACACACACACACACACACACACACACACACACACACACACACACAAACACACACACAAACACACAAAACCTCGGCAATTCTCACCGGAACTAATTACTGGACAGATGTGTTTTGAAATACAGGATTCTATTTATGCACATTTGTATTCACTAACAAGACATACATACGTACATATACATACATACATACATACATACATACATACATACATACAATACAATGCATGCATATATATATATATATATATATATAGAGAGAGAGAGAGAGAGAGAGAGAGATAGATAGATAGATAGATAGATAGATAGATAGATAGATAGATACATACATATACATCTGTAAATATAATATGTGACAATTATTCGGTCATTCTAATAGCGGTCATTCTAATAGCTCTTTTCTCTTAATAACGGTCAATCACACAGTAAATTTCCTTTGTTTTAACGGTCATTTTCATAGCATTT
>NC_068994.1:56179687-56181005 GCF_001194135.2 Octopus bimaculoides | reverse complement strand
ATATATATATATATATATATACATGTCTATGTATGTATGTTTATAAATGTTTGTGTAAGGTGGGGGCTACTGTTTTTAGTCGTGTTTGTTTGTCCGGGAACAAGATATCTCAAGAAACGCTGGTTGGATTTGGATGAAACTTTCAGGGATGTTTGGCTTCGTGACTGGCATGAACTAATTAGATGATTATTAGTATTACAATTTATTATTCATTTTGTTGGTTATTATTTATGCATATATTGATATATACGCATATTTACACACAATGGCCAGTTTCTAGTTCACGTGCCTAAGGAGAATACTTGACATTCAGAGGCAGCAAGTAGACCGAAATGACACAAAGCAGACGACAAAAGGCATCAACAGGATCAGTGACGTAATAAGACGCATATATGTGAACTAGATCGGACACGTCCTCAGACAAGATCGAGAAAGTGATAGTATGGTAGCACTGAAGTAGAAGCTTGAGGTGAAAAGAGCAGCAGGGTACTCTAAAACCACACGGCGAAGGACCATTGACAAGGTGGAGAAGCTGGTATGAAATGTGAACAGCGGCAGAAAACTGTGCTGGCTGGAGAGCTCATGTTGCGGTTTTATGTACCTCATAGCACGAAGAGAGGTAACGAACTAACTTACTTTTACATCATAAACACAGATATACACACAAAGCCACTCAACATGTATACATAGATAAACAGGCATATATGTAGGTATGGAAGGACAAAAGACGACAAATTATTGAGTAATGTTTGCAACATGGATGCTGGACACTAAAGCTGGGTCACCATACTTGTAATTAACTAAGAACTTTTTATTAGTTGAATTTACAAACACAGTACTGAGATATATCAAACACTAAATTAATAATTCTGTTTAAAAACGGAAGGGCTGATAATTCTGAAATATTAATTAAAATTAATTAAATTAAATTAAATTTAGAATTGTGTGTGGTTATTTTGTAGGTGTCTATATGCATAACTTCTTGAAGAGGGCATTGTTTAAAGTATTAGAAAAACATACACATGCATGCACACACATGTACACACAAGTAGAGATTGAGTTAGTGTGTGAGGAAGAACGGGTGGCACCTTGGGTGTCTTCTGATAAAATTTATGGAAAAACAAAAGACGAACACAGGTGTATGAACAATAAGCAAGTGTATTAATTTGACGCTCGGCAAAAATGAAAAAGTCTTTTACGTTTCGAGCCTACGCTCTTCAACAGAAACGAACAAGAGAAAATAAACACAGAGAGAATGAAAAAAACTTGCAGACTTCAGCGGTCCACCGTGGCGAATGTTTGATATATATATATATAT
>NC_068994.1:56177812-56178959 GCF_001194135.2 Octopus bimaculoides | reverse complement strand
CCATTGGTGATTAATGAGCCCTGCCCTTGACAAGCATACACGACTGCAAACATTGCAGACCAAGCTTTCCCCATTCACTATACGAGCCGTGCGCTTTCGCGCAGCTCGCTTAAGTTCTTCATGCTGGATACGAGCTCTCTCAAAAGTGTCGATCCCCTCCTTAACCTGCTTCCTCCCTCTGTGGCGATGACAGGCATTGCTCTCCCAGTCAGTGCCCTGCATATCACAGGCTTTTAATGAGGACTTGACACAGTCCTTAATTCGCAACCTTGGTTTCTGCCGGAGTCTCCGTCCATTCACAAGATCTCCATATAGCATCTGCTTAGGAATCCTGCTATCCTTCATTCTAATAATACATACATACATACATACATACAAAGGCGGTGAGATGGCAGAAACGTTAGCACGCCGTACGAAATGCTTAGCGGCATTTCGTCTGTCTTTATGTTCTGAGTTCAAATTCCGCCGATGTCGATTTTGCCTTTCATCCTTTCGGGGGTCGATAAATTAAGTACCAATTACGTACTGTGTTCGATCTAATCGACTGGCTACTTCCCCCAGAATTCCATGCCTTGTGCCCAGAGTAGAAAAGAACAAACATACATATGTGTGTTTGTGTGTGTGTGTGTGTGTGTGTATGTATGTATGTGCATAAGCATACATGTGTGTGTATGTGCATGTGTATGTGTATAAGCATGCTCTATCCATGTGTGAGTTTTGCGTGTGTGTTAAAATGTATCAAAACATATTAAAGTATCGTTAAACGTGAAGAAACCTGAGATGACTCATTCGTTGAACAAACAACATCATCCACACTCACTTACACGCATCTATACAACTATATACACAAATTCATATAGAATACATACAGTGACAGAGGTTGACGCACGAAAAATGATCGTGCATGCAAACATAAATATATAGATATAGATAGCATCGCCCCCCACCCACCATACATATGTAAATATATACATATATATATATGTGTGTGTATGTGTATAAATAAATAAATATATATATATATATATATATATATATAAATATATATATACATATATATGTGTGTGTGTGTATATAAATATATATATCTATATAAATATATATATACGTATATATGTATATATGTATAAATACATATATATGTATA
>NC_068994.1:56174158-56175453 GCF_001194135.2 Octopus bimaculoides | reverse complement strand
ATATTATTCCATAAATATACTTCCTCTCTCTCTCTCTCTCTCTCTCTCTCTCTTTCTACCGCCTCTCTCCTTTTCTATCAAACACAACAGCTCCACATCAGGTCTTCTAAAGTAACAAAGTGAGAAAACATATTCATGATACAAATATATATATATATATATATATATTACATACGTCTTCTTCCCCTCCTTTATAACTCATAGTTCTATTTTGTGTTTTGTTTTATTCGACACACAACATGTGAGTACATCATTTATATATATATATATATATATATAGACCACAGTTGAAACTCACACACTAGGAAATTTTCTACAAATCTTGATTCCATGGAAACCCAGTAATGGGAAATGGCGTCGCTATTGGTACCAATGTGTTCATTGGAGATTTTGGCAGAAAGAGTTCGATAACTTTAACTAGCGTGAAGCATTGAGAATTGGACGTTTTGTACTGTTGGCACACATTCGCCTTGAACTCTGTTGTGCATGCACACTTAGTCTTAACGTTCTAGCTTAATTCCGCTGTTTACAACACTGCTTGGAAGGAAGATGTGTAGTGTGTGATCGTCGCATTGACCATGACAGAGAAAGTTGAGCAGAGAATCTGCACCAAATGTTGCCAAAAGCTTGGCGATACCTGCTCAGAGGCCTACGGAAAGTTTTCAAAAAGCTTTCCTCGTTCTCGACACAATCAAATAGATTTTGTGCAACTGAAACCCGTGTGTCTTTTTGATCAGCTGAAAGCAGTTTTGGCAGAAACTTGGCAGAAACGCGTCTCATACTCAAATCTTCAGTGATAATCGACTGAACTGAATCGTAATTAATCTTCACATCTTCTGATAACTCACGGATGATGATTCGACGATTTCTCGTCACAGCTGCACGAACATCTGCAATGTTTTTTCTCAGTTCCACTGGTTGTGAGTCTCCCAGAACGTTCGTCAATATCGACATTTTTTCGGCCATCTTGGAAACGTCTGAAACACTCGTACTCTGGTGTGCGGCTCGTATATTCCTCTCCATACACTTTCTGCAAATTTGCGTATGCCTCTGAGCAGGTATCGCTATAACAACTTTCTCTGTCATGGGCAATCCGAAGAACACACGCTACATATCTTCCTTCCAGGCACTGCTGTAAACAGTAGAAGTGTACTTGAACGTCAAAACTTGTTGCGCGTGAACAGCAGAGCACGAGACCAATTTTTGCCAAGCGTCTTCTCTAAGCGTCGTGTAGCGTCGTTACTATGGCAACAGTCCAGATACTTACTGATCAGACTTCGTATATATATATATAT
>NC_068994.1:56171815-56173666 GCF_001194135.2 Octopus bimaculoides | reverse complement strand
ATATATATATATATATATATATATATATATATATACTGTGTTATGCCTATATGTGTATATATTTGCGTATATTTGTGTGTGTATATATAATATCAATAATTTACCCACTTGGCAATGATAGATTATGAAACGAAAATAGCTTCCTGTTATTTCTTTAATAAGATAACTGATGTTTTAACGCTTCTGGCAAAAATATGTCTCGGAGTTTGCAAGAAACTTGATGAGAATTAGTCGGAAGACTTATGTTAATGAGGTCATAAGAAATGATGTTAATGAACCTAAGCTTGCATAGCTCCATAAACTAATGACTAATTTTTAATCAGCACTAAACACCTTCAGGTGATAAATGTCTGGAGATTGTTATTTCTGATGGTTTTGTCATCTTTTATGTTTTATGTTTTGTTGTTTTGTTGTTTTGCTTTGGTGTCTTCTATCTTATCTTGGTCCTGGCGGATATACATATACGTATGTGCGTGTGTGTGTGTGTATGACTGTATACATAAGATTGGTATGTGTGTATACAAGCGTGAACATATATATACATGCATACAAACATACATACATATCTACATACATGCATGCATACATATATATATATGTATATGTATGTAGATATGTAAGCATACATACATATAAGTTATGCATATCTAAATCTATATCCATATCTACAGCTATCTATCTATCTATCTATCTATCTATCTATCTATCTATCTATCTATCCATCTATCCATCTATCTCTTTCTATCTAGTTATCAATGTACACACGTTTATATAAACGTCTATATGCATATGTATATATATTTATGTATACATGTACGCATATATATTAACACGGATTAGCGTCTGTGCGCTTCTGTTTATACATATATATATATATATATATATATATATATATATATATATATATATATATATATACGCATAAATTTGTGTATATGTGTATACATATACCCATGTGCCTATTTGCGTGATTGTGTATGCATGTATGTATGTATGCATGTAAGAATGTATCTTCTATCTATCTACCTATCTATCTACCTGCTTCTATCTATCTATCTATCCATCCATCTATCTATCTATCTATCTATCTATCTATCTATCTATCTATCCATCCATCCATCTATCTATCTATCTATCTATCTATCTATCTATCTATCTATCTATCTTTCTTTCTTTCTATTCACTACTTCCTTTTGTTACATAACCCTTAGCACTTCTTGCTCGCACTTCTTTGTCTCTTTCGAGATCCCCCTATAAAATCAAAGCTGTTTCTGTTTAGTAAAAAGACAGGAAAGGCTATGCCCTTGACCCCTTATGATTTTTCAGGACCTCTGAGTTTAGAAGAATGTCAGAAGTTACCCTCAGACTACACTTCTGTCTGTCTTTCTGTCTGTTTGTCTTTCTTTCTGTCTATCTTTCTGTCTGTCTGTCTTTCTGTCTTTCTGTCCGTCTGTCTGTCTTTCTGTCTGTGAAATGAAGTGCTTTGCTCATGAACACAACGTGCAGTTAAGGGACTAAACTACCACAGAAAAAATCTTCGAGGTGAGAGGGATTCTAAAACAGAGATATACAGTTACACTTAACTAATATCTGGCATCTGCAGCAGCTCCATAGATGTTACGACCATATTGAGTTGTCTTCCCTTCTTTCGTGACATACGAGTGGAGAGCCAGGGTTTTGCTTGCATAAGATCAGCCCTAGCAAGGCAGGAATGGTTAATTACTGTCTCTGCAATTGCGTTAGCCAACGACGGCAGAGGTCAACGACGGCAGAGGTCAACGACGGCAGAGGTCACCGACGGCAGAGGTCAACGACGGCATAGGCCAACGACGGCAGAGGTCAACGACGGCA
>NC_068994.1:56169635-56171805 GCF_001194135.2 Octopus bimaculoides | reverse complement strand
CACAGAAAAAATCTTCGAGGTGAGAGGGATTCTAAAACAGAGATATACAGTTACACTTAACTAATATCTGGCATCTGCAGCAGCTCCATAGATGTTACGACCATATTGAGTTGTCTTCCCTTCTTTCGTGACATACGAGTGGAGAGCCAGGGTTTTGCTTGCATAAGATCAGCCCTAGCAAGGCAGGAATGGTTAATTACTGTCTCTGCAATTGCGTTAGCCAACGACGGCAGAGGTCAACGACGGCAGAGGTCAACGACGGCAGAGGCCAACGACGGCAGAGATCAACGACGGCAGAGGTCAACGACAGCAGAGGTCAACGACGGCAGAGGTCAAGGACAGCAAAGGCCAAAGACGTACTTCCAAAAGATGAGATGGACATGGAGTAAATGCTTTGGGTGAGAGGTACACTCGGACAATTCTAACTCGAGTCTAAATAAACACAAACAGCGACTGAACTCGTCTCCCAATCCTTCGCTACAACCTATTCTTTCAGCAACATTACGCGCTCCATCATCCAACAGCCCGAACTAACCAATTAATATTTGAGAGATCAAAATAAGATAGACACGCACGCGCATAGACGTACACACACACACATACACTACACACAACACAACACAAATCTTGACATAAACAGTTTACAAACAGATACGATGTTTCTGTAAAATAAGCTAAAAAAAATATATTAAGAATAAAAGAACAAAAATTTCTTTAAAATTCTTCCCGAATGGTGAATTAGGCAATATTGCCAATGAAATATTGACACTTGATTCCACAGAGAATTCTATGAAAATATATAATTTTCAATAACATTGCAGATATTTTCTCTGATTAGCTAGCACTAACTAGTTTCGCCGAATTTTTTATGAATATAATTCTCAATAGAGACAATATTTTGCGATCTATTTACGCGTTTTCTATTGTATTTCGAAAAATCTCTGTAAATATATGCGTACAATGCCGTGTAGTGTAGTATGCATGTTTCACTTTGTTCTCTGCAGTAAACCCTGAGATTTTTCTCTTCTATATTTTTCTATAATCATTCCCAAGGTACCTATTATTTAAGAGGGATTGTGTCTGATTCCATTCCCCAGATTCTGGTAATTTCTATTTCCAAGTCTGAATATTTAGAAAGCGAATTGGCAGAGTGGTTAACAAGTCGGGCAGAATACTTCACGGAATTTGTTTCGGTTGCCTGCGCTCTTTCGGTTCTTCTCCCACCCAAAATAACTTTCCGTAGTCGATAAGTACCAGTCTCTCTCCCTCCCCCCCTCTTTCTTTCTCTCTCTCTCTCTCACACACACACACACAAACACATCGATAATGTTTCACTCTGTGTAGGGCGCTTCGCACTCTCAGTACTTACCAAGGACCTTACGAATCTAGGGAGTCAATATCAATATATCTATGTTGGGCTTTCTTCCATTGCATTGCATTGCCTGGGAGCCTGAAATGCTGTTAAGACGGCCCTAGTGGTGGTAACAACTTGCAGTACCCTATTCTCCAGAAAGCCCCACCCCCAAAGAAAAACAGGGTTTGGGCGAGAAATAAGCAAATTTACTTCGTTTTTTCCTTCCTTTTTTCTTTTTTCCCCCATGATATTTTATAATGGTGTATTTTGGATTCCAAGCGATTGTTTCTGTTGATATCTTCTGGACCTGCAATGGCAGTTCTGAGCTGATCGAATGTATTGGAACTATAAACTCTGAAAAATACATCGAAATACTTAAGCAAGGACTACTTCCGATGTATTCACACAATAGCATAAGGAAAAATGAGTTTTTATTCATGGAAGATGGGGCTCCGTGCCACACAGCGAAAAGGAATCAACAATGGCTGACTGAAAATGGGATCAAAAAGCTTCCTTGCCCGAACCAATCTCCTGACATGAACCCATTTGAAAATCTTTGGAGCATACTAGATAGAGCTATACGAAAAACTCGACAGAAACCTAAATCTAAAGATGAATTGTTTCGATTGTTCCGTGAAAAGTGGGCAGAAATTCCACAAGAGACAATCCACAAAGCTCATCAGTTCAATGCCAAAAAGAGTTTCTGAATTAAAAACTGCAAAGGGAATGTCAGCTAAATACTAAAGTATGTAGTCCTACCTATCGATTACGTTTCAATTGTTCGCTTTGCGTATTAAATAAAAGATTTTGAAAATT
>NC_068994.1:56166973-56169342 GCF_001194135.2 Octopus bimaculoides | reverse complement strand
ATATATATAAATATGTTTATGTTTATGTTTATGTGTGTAATATATACAGATACAAATATGCATTTGCGTGTTTGTATATTTGTATGTATGCATCCATGTATGCATGTATGCGTGTGTGTTTGGGGAGAGAGAGAGAGAGAGAGAAACAGATCAAGAAAGGGAGAAAATAGAGAGAGAAAGAGAGGAAGAGATAGAGACGGAGTGAGATAGCGAGACAGCGTAAGAACGGATGCGGGTGAGCCAGAGAGAAAGAGAGAGAAAGAGAGAGACACGGTGTAAGAGAGACACACAGTGTAAGTGAGAGAGAGAGAGAGAGAGAGAGAGAGAGAGATGGGAAGCTCACATGTCTTTTAGTCTGACATTCCATTTCAATTACTTTTTATTCAGACTTGATATGCTTCATTAAAGAGATAGAAAGTCGAAGAACCGTCGTGAGAGAATATATTAATTATTAAGTGTAAAAATCAGATAATCCCTGCATTGAAGCCGGAGATTGGCTGGGTGTGGTGGCCACATCACACACAACAGATATATACTCTCTCACCACCACAACCCCCACCACTCTCACCCATCACAATCTTCCTTCCTTTCACTCTGCTACAGTCTACACCGCACCGAATCATGTTTTCTCTATCAGTTTACAAGAACAGGGTGTGTCGTCTGGTTTGAAGCTATTATAATTTCACCGCTGTTACTCACAAACACTCGCTTGCTAAACTTACCCTCCACAACCGCATCTCCCCCCCTCTCTCTCTCTCTCTGTCTTTCCCTCTCTCTACCTTTAACTGTTTGTCCCATTCATAACAAAGTTTCAAAACCATCATTGCAAATTGCAAACTGATACCAAGATGAAAGAAAGTCGTTTCGTCTTTGTTCGTCATATCGCTCTGCTCAGAAATTGGATACCTTCTGGAATTTCACTGTCAATGGAATGCGTTCATATCATTATCACTATCATCATTATCATTACCATTATTATTATTATTATTATTATTATTATTATTATTATTATTATTATTATCGTTGTTCCTGTTGTTGTTGTTGTTGTTGTTGCTCTGGGAATCTAATTTAATAACCGGATTAAAGCGTTACTTCAGCGATCGGTGCTTACTTAGACTTTCTTAATCACAGAAAATATTTCTTCTCCATTCAACGCTTCCTACCAACCAAACTGTTGCCATCGATTTATGGAACTTCTTCAAATTTCTCCCAACCACTTCAAGTTTTTCAAATTTCCATTAGATTACTTTCAAAAAAAGAAAAAGAAAAATGTTCTGATGACGAAAATTGCACTTATTCTTTTATTTTTTGTTTCTTGAAATTGATGATAAAGAAGGTACAAAACTTTAAAGTTGTGTATTTTCAGGTAATTAGCAGCCTCCATTTCTCAGTATAACCTTTACATGCTCTGGATCTTGTGAAATTTTATTCAACCACTTTTATTCAACCGTTTTATTCAACAAGATTATTTTTAAGAACAATGTAACTCGGACGTAGTTTGGTCGTTGTTTTTCTAGAAATAAATAATTAAGAAGTTACAAGACTTTAAAGTTACATAATTTTAGCCAATCGAAAGCCTCCATTGGTGGCATGTCGTGGAAATCTTCAAATTGGTTAGGAAACAGTTCTATATTTAAGAGATGATGAATTATGTACATTATTTACATTATTGACAATTGACGGATATTTGTCCTCATCTTGTTTGTTGTTGACACAACGTTTCGGCTAATATACCCTCCAGCCCTCTTCAGGTGTCTTGGGGAAATTTCGGGCCTCGGTTCTCATTCCTAAGGTATTTTTCGAGGTAATTATTATTATTATTATTATTATTATTATTATTATTATTATTATTATTATTATTATTATTATTTTTCAGGTCAAGTGTTTAAGATGATGAGAAGGAAGAAGATGGGAGGATGAGGGGAGAATGAGAGGAGGATGAGGGGACAAGGACGAGGAGAGGAGGAGAGGAGGAGGGAGGATGATAATGATGACGTTATGAATGATGATAATGATGGTGGAGATGAGGTTAAGGAGGAGGAGGAGGAGGAGAGGAGGAGAGGAGGAACGGTGGAGGAAAGGCGGAGATGATGATGGCAAAGATGACGACGATGATGATTATGAGGAAGAGGAGAAGTAGGATGAGGAGGATAATGATGATGATGATGACGATAATGATGACAATGATAATGGTGATGATGATGATGATGATCATCATCATAATGGTGGTGGTTGTGACGGTAGTGCTATTGGTAGTGGTAGTGGCGCGGATGATAATGGTGACTACGACATCGATGAGGCAGATGGGGGTGACGGTGGTGATGATGGTGGTGGTGATGGTGGTGGTGGTGGTGGTGGTGGTGGTGGTG
>NC_068994.1:56161739-56164239 GCF_001194135.2 Octopus bimaculoides | reverse complement strand
CACCACCACTACCACCATCACCACCACCACCACTACCACCACCACTACCACCATCACCACCACCACCACTGCCATTACGAAAAAGACAACAAAGACAACAAAAAAAAAACAACAGCAATAATCTGAACAGCCCTTAACAGTTACACTTCTCCCACAACCGGAACACCTCATTCAACAATAACAACCACAACATCGATCCAAACCGGAAGTCATCATTACCCTGTCTGCCATTTAAACGCAGCATCCACTCCCATCTTCTTCGTCTTTAATTTCTTACAACATCAGTTGGCGCTCATTGTTGGTTCTTGTTTTCAAATTACAATTACAACTACAGGTTGTTGTTTTTTTATTAATTGCAGGAATAATCTGTTCGTCGAAATTTCCCTGATGAGATCTAACAAGATCGAAACATATCGTTTTCCCACTTGGCATTAAACTCCACAAAAATATTCCGATTATCTCATGTTATTTTTGTTTTTAGATCTCAAACATCGCTAGAGGGAGTTTCTGCCATTTAATCGAAAGGGTAATCCCCGTTAAGCAAAGATTCTCAGCTTATATTCTTTTATTCTTTTATTCTTTTACTTGTTTCAGTCATTTGACTGCGACTATGCTGGAGCTTCGCCTTTGGTTGAACAAGTCAATTCCCTGGTATTCATTCTATTGGTCACTTTTGCCGAACTGCTATGTAACGGGAACGTAAACACACCAACATCGGTTGTCAGTTTCCGTCTACGAAATCCGGAACCCTGTGGTTGAGAACCACAGTTTCTTACCACACAGCCACAAAGATATATTGTGTGTATGTGTGTGTATGTGTGCGCGTGTACATATAATACACACACGCGCACACACACACGGGCGCGTGCGCACACGCACATACATGCGCACATACACACATAGTGTTTACGTCACAAGAATGTAGAGACGTCGAAAGGAAGTAAAATAATTCGTTTTGAACGGTGAAACTCAAAGTGTTAAAGCTATAAACAACAGCATGTAAATACTGTGGGCTTCCACACAGTTTCCGCATGTCAAATTTAGTCATAAATCATTGCTAGCCCTGGCACTATATTAGAATTAGAAGAAAAAAAAACGCTTGCCTAAGATGCCATGTTATGGGACTGAACCCGCGACTAAATGGTTACAAACCGAGCTTCTATAACTTCACAGCCATGTTTGAGTCTAAGATCGGAAAAACATAAGACAACCAGTAAATCTGGGTTTGTCATGAAACAGAGTTGAAGAAATAAGATAAAGCTGAAGAAATTGGGATTAGAATGACAGAAAACAGACTTCGGTTGTCTTATCAAAGAATTTTACAAGCGGCGGAAGTTCCCTCTAAACATTCCGGAATTTGTCCAAAGACTAACACAAAAGACAAAACCATTTACCGAAAAACATCAACAACAAACAAACAAAAAAGGAAAAACAGTTTGCTAACATGGAAGATTTATTGAAGTTTACAAAGGGACAGGGCCTCCCCGCGACCCTTTACACACACATACACACACACATATATACTTATATGTACACACGTGTACACACATACACATATGCATGCACATACACGCACACACACGCATACACACATACATACACACATACATGCACACATATACATACATACACACATACATGTACACATATACACGCATACAGAGACATACATACACATGCCTACACACATACGTACACACATACACACATGCAAAACAGATACATACACACACAGACACACACACACACACACACATACATGTACACATATACATACATACACTCATACATGTACACATATACACACATACAGAGACATACATACACATGCCTACACACACACACATACACACATTCACCACATAGATACACACACACACAATCACACACACAAATGTTATTTTCTTGGACGATTTGTTTCCTGCTTCCATATGGCGTTCGTAGATGCCAAAGAAAATTTCAAAGACATTTATTTGTCTTTGTGTGTCTACCTTCAGAAGACAAAGAGATTTCGCGTAGGTTTGCCAACTTAAAGCATTGAAATGGTTCGCGCCATTTCGGGGAAGAATCCTTAGAAACTTATTTCATTATGAGAACGGTGAAAACAGAACCTCACAAGAATGGTAACGATGTCCTTAAAAGCAAAAAGGGCGGTACTAGTTCCACCACTGCTGCCAGATACAACAGCACCACCACAAACACGGCGGCAGCTGCCACCACCACCACTACCACCACCACAACAACAACAACAACAATGATAAAAACAACCATAGCCAACCACCTCGGAATCTTGGGGTTAGTAGCCCGCGCTCTTAACCACTACACTATATGCCCGTGGGCATAAGAACACATACGTAAATATACACATACATGAATGAGTATACACATACATCAATCAAAATATAGATACACACATGCAGTGACATCTCAACATGCAGACACACATCCACTTATACTTCCGTGTGCGTATATATGTTTATATATATATATATATATATAT
>NC_068994.1:56155134-56157634 GCF_001194135.2 Octopus bimaculoides | reverse complement strand
TTCTCTGGGACGAGTGGGGCGGTACAAACGGGGCAGTTGATGTCAAAGCTTTCATCAAGAATTGTGAATCTGTGATATTTTTTTCGGTCGCACCCTGTAGTCTATCCAAGACTACAAAGAGTTCAAAGGTGGTGAAATTTTCTTTTTCGCCATCTTTTTTTTTTTTTATTCGTTTTTCTTTTCCAATCGAGATGACTATATTTCGGTGTATTGAACATTGATAGATTGATTAATGATTTTTATTCTGGTCATTTTTATTCTTTATTATTTATTGAGAAAGAAAAATGACAAAACGTCAAAGTTTTCTAAAGTCTACAAGAAAGATTTACGACAAGACCATCCACAGAATGGTACAATGAAATTTCTTTGGATCGTCGGGGGAAATTTCTCTTCCGATGACACTGTTGATTCCAAAATATTTTCTTTGAGAATTAATGATGCCTTAGTAGTCGATGGTTTTTGTTGTTTATTTAGCTTAGCTCTGCAAGACCGACGTTCAAAGACTTTCCATTTTTGACCATTCCATAGATGATTTCTTTTTCAGACATAAAAGATGCAACGTATCCTTCCTTTTTTTTTTGAGACTATAGCACGTGACATGAGGAATATTGGACATAGTTTCTCAGGTCGGCCTATTGTTGTTGTTGCTATTGTTGTTGTTGCTATTGTTCCAGTTATCGTTGCTGTGGTTGGGTTAATTGTTGTTGTTGAGTGTGTGTATGTGTGTGTCCATATGTATATGTGTACACGAACATATTAAATATAATTGTTCAAGCATATAATTTGTGTATGTGTACTTGTGTGCATGTGTGTGTGTGTGTGTGTGTGTTTGTGTGTGTGCGTGCGTCCGTGCGTGCGTTTATATAAGAGATAAAAAGAAAATCCTGGAAGTTTCTTCTAAATTATATTCGGACGTCAGGAATGGTAACACGTCTGCTGACTCCAGTGGATTATGGTGTTTATTAAATTCTGGGTTGGTGCATAATTATTGTGACTTTTTTTTTCAAGTAAATTGGAAGCAGTAATTGAAGTAGATGGTGAATATGCTCCGGAATAATCATTTAAAGATGTTTTTATTACATGTTATTGTTTTTGTTGAATAATATTTGTTGATAAAAAGCCGCAATAATTATGCACCAACCCAATTATTGGTCATAATTACGGGTCTGCGGCTATGTCGGGCTTTTGTCTTTAAGGTAGTTTTAGCTGATGAAATCAACTTCCGGTATTACCTTTATTAACCTCGGAGGTGGACGGGAGACAAAGAAAACCGGATTCAAAGGGAAGCAGCAGAAATCAATCAGAATTGCAGAAAATATTCGGCTCTTAACCCCTATCGTACACACACACTCTCTCTCTCTCTCTCTCTCTCTCTCTCTCTCACACACACACACACACACACACACACACTGACACATACACGTACGCACACACACACATACATACATACAGATAGATAGTGAGATCGATAGACAGATAGATAGACAGATATAAATACACGTAAATTCCACTCACTAGATATTGCTAAACCCGTAGCCGTAGTATTTACCCGCTTATGCAAACTGCAGGGCAATGGGATCGAACTTGCGCTGACGAGCTTAGAAGTGAACTACTTAACTACGTGTACTATTTTGTACTGTAAACCATTAGTGTGACACTACACTGCATTGAACTTTATAGACGACCACTGCTGCTGCTGCTGCTGCTGCTGCTACATGTGTATTGGATAAAGACAGACTTGGCAAACCACAGTTTTATCGAATTCTCACAACTGTTCATTTCCCATCCAACAGCTAGCTGTCGGGCATATTGGATTTGGAAGGAGCTCACTCTCTCTCACCCTCACTCTCTCTCTCTCTTGCTCTCTCTCTTTCTCTCTCTCTCTCTCTCTCTCTCTCTATCTGCTTCTGAACCATTGTTGTAATGGTCGTCCTCGTCGTTGTGGTTGTGGTCTTTTTTGTTTTGTTGTTTTTTTTGTTATTGTCCCCCTTTTCATCATCATCCACATCATCATAGTCATCATCATCATCATTGTTGTCATTTTCTTTCATTCATCATCATCACCACCGCCGCCGCCACCATCTCTGCTACCCCTCGCCATCATTATCGTCGACATCATTACCATTCACTGCCTCCTTCCCCTGCTCCTCCTCCTCATCACCACCACCAGCAACAACAACATCACCGCCACCATCACCAGCATCATCATAATCATTATTATCATCATCACCATCATCCCCAGCAGCACCATCATCATCATCATCATCATCATCATCATCATCATCATCATCATCATCATCACCATCATCACCATCATCATCATCATCATCATCATCATCACCATCATCTGCGGCAATTGCAGCAGCACCTCTGGCAGCAGGAGCAGCCTCGTCGTACTTTGTCTTGTTCAGGAGGTCGATCACATCGACCTATTCTCTCCTCTTAGTAGAATTAACCAATGCCAATCAGAAGAACCCACCTCTACCCCACCGCCCCATTC
>NC_068994.1:56149995-56154895 GCF_001194135.2 Octopus bimaculoides | reverse complement strand
ACTTTCGCAGTTCATAAAGTAAGTACCAGTTGATCACTGGGGGCTCGATGAAATCGAGTAGCCTCCTCCCTCAAAAATTTCTGGCTTTGTGTCAAAATTTGAAACCATTATTATTATTATTATTATTATTATTATTATTATTATTATTATTATTATTATTATTATTATTATTATTATTATCTACTAAACTATTTCTATAGCGAAACGTCTTCTCATGTCCGACGTCTTCCCACGTCCGACGCTCGCATGTAAAAAGCGCCATTCGAGCATGGTTGATGCCAGAGCCGTCTGATTGGCTCCTGTGTCGGTGGCACATGAAAATCACCATTCGAGCGTGGTCGGTGGCAGTGTCACGTGACCGGTCCCCGTGTCGGTGGCACGTAAAAAGCAGCCACTGCACTCTCGGAGTGGTCGGTGCTAGGAAAGGCATCCACCTGTAGAAACCTGGCTTGCTAGTCATCATTCGAACCGTCCAAACCATGCCAGCATGGAAAGTGGACATTAAACGATGATGATGATGATGATGATGATGATGATGATTATAAGGATGATGATGATGATGATGATGATGATGATGATGATGATGATGATGATAACTGTTCTCAGATACAGATTAGGATCTTTTAGGTTCCATGCTGCACTTGCTCTGTGAGAACTGAAGTGATATTATCAAGAACTTTCCATTTGACCCCTAGATACACTCCAGCCGGGCGAAGCCTTTGGGATCCTCAAAACCCATCTTCTAATCCGACTTTGATCCTTCCATAAATTAAAGGTTTGTCACTCAATTCACTGGGGACCCCAACAGACAAAACATTACCCTTCTGTTGCAAATTGCAGGTGACATAAAAGAAATGATCCTTACTTTCCGTGTAATGATTACAAGTTAGAACATCGAACTTATCTTTCACTGTTAAGACACCCTCGACTGTTTGAATCAATAATTCTAATAAAATCTGACAAAGATCGATATTAAGAAATTTATCTTTTAAATATGGTTTTCTTCTTTCTTCTCGTACTTGTTCGCCATTTTCTGAGCGTCGTCTTGTTTTTGTATTGTAGCGCTAAATTTCCTTTGTTTGTGTTTATTTAACCATTTTTGATATTGGAATTTTTAATATTTGATAATGTACTTATAGAGTACATTCCTTTTATGGAATAGAAATAATAATATATGTATGCGTGCCAAAATAATCAATAGAATAAGTAACGTCTGATTTTAAACGACGGTGAACGAGCGGAAGTATTAAGGAATGGTCGAATATGATTTGCTATACATGCACACATACATACATACATACATACATATATATACATACATACATACATACATGCATACACACGTACGTACGTACATACAGCGTACATATATATATTTATATATACATATCTGTCAATCTATCTATCCGTTTGTCTGTCTGTCTGTCTGTCTGTCTGTATGTATGTATGTATGTATGTATGTATGTATGTATGTATGAATAAACAAATATTTTGTGTAAGGCCGGAACAATGCTTGAAGGAACAAAGTAAACTAAAAATGCAGAAGTAAAAACAAAGCAAAACAATGTTACCGTTTTACCTTGTTTTTGTATAGTTGTAACCTCCTCTTCAGGAGATGTAACCTTCCTCCTCCCCTCCCCCCACCATCTGAACCACGACTTTTCCCAACCACCGCCTTTGCTAAATGTCCCGAAGACGAGCTTATCACCCGAAATACAAAAATACAAAGTAAAACTGCAATTTTTTTTTCTGCATTTTCCTTTTGTCGCTTACTTCGTATTTTCTTGCACAATAGGACTGAACAATAGGGACTGAACCCAAGACAACATGGTTGCAAACTTCTTAACCATACAGCTACACCTGTGACAATCTAATATAATAATATTTATTCTTTCATTGCCCACGGGGGTGGTGGTGTTAAACATAGAGAGACAAACAAGGACAAAAGGATTAAGTCGATTACATCGACGACAGTGCGTAACTGGTACTTGTTTAATCGACTCCGAAACAATGAAAGGCGAAGTCAACCTCGGCGGAATTTGAACTCAGAACGTAATGGCAGACGAAATAACGCTAAGCATTTCGCGCGGCGTGCTAATGATTCTGCCGCTCGCCGCCTTTCTAATATTAAAACAAAATCAGGCACCAGCGTGTGTGTGTGTGTGTAAGAAGCTTGCTTCATAACCATATAGTTTCGGTTTCAGTCCTACCGCGTGGCACCTTGGGCAAGTGTCTTCTACTATAGCCTCGGGCCGACCAAAGCCTTGTGAGGGGATTCGGTAGACGGAAACTGAAAGAAGCTCGTCATATATATATATGTGTGTGTATGACTGGTGTGCTTATTTCCCCGTAACTTAGCGATTCGTCAAAGGCAAAAGAGACCGAGAGAATAATAAGTACTAGGCTTACAAAGAATAAAAATCCTGGGGGGCATGGTGTCGATTTCTTTGACTAAGGGCGGTGTTCCAGCATGGCCACTGTCAAATGACTGAAAACAAATAAAAGAATCAAAGAACAATACAATTCTGAGAGGTTTATTACTCGGAGTAAGCCTTAATAAACTCCCAACAGTTTAGCAATCAGCCACTTATTGCTTATCTTGTAAAATATATTAAAGCTTGCGGTAGAGGAAGAAGAAAATTCGATCTTTTTCTTTCTTCTGTTCTTTCTTGTTTTCTGTTTTTTTTTGTTTTGTTTTTCTTTTCCTGATAAAGTAGTGACAGGTCTTCTGTGACAGGCGGTTTATAATTCTATTGATTAAGAATAGTGAAACCAAGCAAAATGAAATCCGTCCGCCCATCTACCTGTCAAAATATTCACTCACCTAAATCTAATGCCTTGATACTGTGCAAAATGATTATTTTGAGAGCATTTATATGACAGAATAAGTATTGATTAATAAACCCAGAGTTCCTCATTTTCGTAATTTTCTATTTTGTCTCTTTTTTTTTTTTTTTGCTTTGTTATTTTAGCTTATCTTTATATTTACTTCGCATTCAATGCTGTTCTTGCGAAATATTCCTTAAGTAAATAAACATCCTTATCACGAAATATTGAAGACTAGGAAAAAAGAAGAAAAAAGGAAAACGAAGAAGAGATACAACCGATTCTCACAAACTATTTACGTATCTACAACGAAAGACTCCCATTTGATTTTGATTTAATGCATTTACTTGTTCAACACATATATATACATACATATATACATACTCTTCTTCTCACAATAACACAGTGTCCATATTGGGGCAGATTTTTCATGCGTTTTGTCAATCATATCGACCTTCTCAAAATTCGTTCCAATCTGCTATTATTTTTAACAATATCTATGTATCAAGTCGCTAGGTTATGGACTCAAACATACTCGACGAAAATAACAACGACTTTTTTACATTAGTGTAAACATAAACCTCGATTTTGTATTTGATTTGGCAGCTTTTTCGATGTGAAATCTTGTGGAGTAAACCTGGAGGGCATGTCATTGATGAGATCGCGATTGGCGAAGAAAAGATGCTGACGGTCGTAGCTGATTGATTGATTAACGGAACAATTAATTAACGATCGATTAGACAATTAGTTAAATGGTTAAGCTAGCTGAAAATTGATGATGAAACAAGTGAAATAGAACCAATGCGTGTTTATCATTGGTGTACTGACCCTCCCAAGATATAACACAAACTGCTGTGCATGATAAGCATTGTGTAGGGGATGGTCACCACAAGAAACAGCTGTGATCGTAGGTTATTGTCACCTTCACCACCACCACCGACAACGACAATAGCAATAACAAATACCACCACCACCACCACTAGCAGCAACAACACCAACGACAACAACAGCAACAACAACAACAACAACAACAACAACAACAACAACAACAGCAGCAGCAGCAGCAACAACAACAGCAACAACAGCAACAACAACTGCAGCCTATTTCTTGGCCCAGTAAATGAGATTCTATCAGCTCGATTAAACCTGCGAGAAATAGCAACCAAATTTCCCCTCAAATTGAACTCTCTATATAAACCATTAAAAAAAAAAGAGGGAAGGACGCATTGTATAATGGTAGTAACGGATACACAAAACGTTGGGATGGTCATGGCTAGAACGCGTTTGATCAGAGGCCAGACTTGAAGCTATACAACACCAACAGCAACATCATCATCATCATCATCATCACCGTCAACAACAACAAGTATTTCTATATCTTCATCCTCGAACCCAACGCATACCTGTACAGATGACTCACCCCTTTCGTGTCCGTAATGCAATTCTATAGGGAACCATTAAAACATCGTTTCCCATAGAATTCCTTCGAGGATACACTTCGTATCTAAGATTAGCAAGATTTTGTTCCCGTTTGTCCCTTATTTATTTATTTATTTATTTATTTTTTCATTCATTCATTTATTCATTTTTGCACTCTATCACTCATCGGAGAAAATATCTGTTACGATGGCATCACTGATTTCAGATTAGTTCTTCTGAGAGGCGTTAACATTGAGATAACGGTGTCTTAGTACATTGTGGTTGTTGTTGTTGTGACTGTTGGAGTTGTTGTTGTGCGGTTTTAATTGAGAACCTCAGCCCATACCCCCACGATAAAAGATGTTCAATCCTTGACTATTCTGCCCTGGTCCTATTTTTTCTTTTTCATCCTTTAAGACATATATAGGCGCAGGCGTAGCTACGTGGTAAGAAGCTGATCGCCAACTACAGGGTCTCGAGTTCAGTCCCATTCCGTGGCACCTTGGGCAAGTGTTATCTACTATAGCCTCCAGTTCACCAAAGCCTTGTGAATGGATTTCGGTACACGGAAACTTTAAGAAGCCCGTCCTATATACATACATACATACATACATACATACATACATACATACATATATATATATATATATATATA
>NC_068994.1:56148630-56149743 GCF_001194135.2 Octopus bimaculoides | reverse complement strand
GTAGTAGTAGTAGTAGTAGTAGTAGTAGTAGTAGTAGTAGTAGTAGTAGAAGAAGTTGAAAGTTGCAAAAAACAACGAAAGACGAAGACAGGTGTATGAACAACAACCAGGTGTATTTAGGTGTATTACTTCGATTCATATATATATATATATATATATATATATATATTCATGCACACACACACGCACACACGCACACATATAAAGAATTCCTCTCAACACATGGCTATGATGCTCCCCAACTACTTCTGCTCGTGATCAGAGATGCACATATCGTCAGCCATTAAGGGACATGCTCAACTGGTTAAGGTCAAACAACAGACAGGTATATCTGTGGTAGTAAGCAGAATATTTGCTGTAGTCCATCTTTCATTCCAAGACAAAAAAATATACATGCTAACACTTCTAATTAGTTAAGATCAGAAGACATGAGAGCCCCTAGGTCAACACGGAATGAGACTAGTTTTGATCCAAATTATTCCAAGTGAGACCATTCCGACATTTTTCTAGGTGTGGTGTTGATTTAGGCAAAACTATTCACCGCCTACTTTTCTAAGTTTTCATTTGGAGGTTGCTTTGGTTGCTATTACTAGCAAATCGACGTACCATGTAGAGATGTCCCCGTCGGCTCATTTTTATTACATGTTATAGCAATGGGTCATTCTTGCATCTCACCTCCAAACACTCCCCTCATCTCATTCTCCCAAAAGCACCATCACTCCACTTCTAGGGGAGACACCGAATCGAGTATGACTCATAAATATAATCGATGGTGGAGCTGGCTGTTGCTGTTGCTGTTGTGGTGGTGACCATGGCAGTGGTATTGATAACGGTGACAGAGGTGGTGGTGGTGGCAGTGATACAAATGATAGTGGTCCTGATTGTGTTGTTGTTGGTGGTGATGATGATGATGGTGATGATGATGATGGTGATGATGATGATGGTGATGATGGTGATGGTGGTAGCCACAGGGGTGATGGTGATGGTGGTGGTTGTAACGCCTCTTGATCAATAGATTCACTAGTTCAAAACCTGTGGTTGAAGTGGCTGTGTGGTAAGTAGTTTGCTTACCAGCCACATAGTTCCAGGTTCAGTCCCACTGCATGGCACCGT
>NC_068994.1:56147230-56148266 GCF_001194135.2 Octopus bimaculoides | reverse complement strand
GGTGTGTTTACATCCCCGTAACTTAGCGCTTCGGAAAAAGAGAACGATAGAATAAATTCTAGGCTTATAAGAAATAAGTCTTGGGGTCGGTTTGTTCGACTACAGGCAGTGCTCCAGCATGGCCGCAGTCAAATGACTGAAACGAATAAAAGAATAAAAGAAACCGTCCAACCACATCAACAGCAACAACAACCACAACAACGACACAGCTACAACAAAAACTACCACAACAACCACGACAGCGACGGTGACGATGACGACGACAACGTACACCCCCTCCCCCAGCACTACCACCACCACCACAACAACAACAGCAACAACCACTTCAAGAAAATCCTCGAAAGTTTCAAATCGATAGCACTGGGCCATGTCTTCCTGTTGCTCATTAATTCTAAACACAGAACCCAGCCCCTACCCAGACCCCGTTCCTAAAACCCCTAACCCTAACCCTAACTCTCCCGTCACCTCCAAAGCCATCCTCTTCCCCCACCACCACGAGCCTCGCCTAAACCTACACCACCTGCCCAAGTGGCCCCTTTTATGAAAAATTCACAGCCCACTTCACACAGGAATGATGCATCTAGTCTGCTTCCTTAATATCCCTTAATTACATTTCAGACGAGCCCAACTCTCACATTTAGCTAATATTTAGGGTACAGCACTATCGTACACCCCCACCCCACCCCTCAGACCTACCTCTCCCATTCTGCCTGACTGTCTGTTTGTCCCCTTCTCTCTTCTACTACACCCTCTTTCTTCCCTCTTCTTTTATTCATTTACTCATTCAATCATTGATTTCTTCATTAATTCATTCAGTTGTTCCTTCATTATTCCTTTGGGATTTTCGTTTTCGTACATTAAGGGACACGGCTGCCCCCCCCCCTCACCTACTCTCACACCACACGCTTTTCTCTATATACGGTCTCGTTTTTCTACATCATACTCCCAGCGCCACATTCACTTCTACCACCACCACCACCACCACAACAACAACCACAACCACCACCACCGCCAATACCACAACTACCACCACCAC
>NC_068994.1:56144935-56146083 GCF_001194135.2 Octopus bimaculoides | reverse complement strand
TATATATATATATATATATATATATTATATATATATATATACATATATATATATATGCACATATATATATATATATACACACAGAAGATGCATTTTGAAGCATCTAGTTTAACGAACAAATAATGAAATTGGCGGTCACAATTTGGCGTATTGAACTCTGTATTGGTGTGTGCCTGTTTGGAGGTCACAGTCGGGCGATTAGACTTTTGCTTCCGCTTGGATAAACATGATTCAGGTAAAAATAATTGCATGAGAAACGCCATTAGCGAAAGCATTATTTTCCTGCGTAGTAACTAAACTGACTGACGACTAGAGGTAACAGTCAAAACTGCGTTAGTAATAACATATATGTATATATACACACACACACATATAGTTGGAATTTACAAAAAAATATCACGAAGATGGGTATGTAAACAACAAACAGATGTATTAGTTTAACGCTCGGAAAGTGAGAAAGTCTTTTACGTTTCGGGCCTACGCTCTTCAACAGAAAGGAACACAGAAATAAACAGGGAGAGAAAATTAAGAAAAAGGTTTAGTGACTAACGATCTATCATGGCGAATAAACCTGGCTTTCAGTCGGTTACAACGATAAGAGTTCCAGTTGATCCGATCAATGGAACGATCTTACTCGTGAGATTAACGCGCAAATGGCTGAGCACTCCACATACATTCTTTTCAAGCATATCCCCGTGTATTTTGCCCACAGCCTCATGATAAAAATATCTTTCATATTCTTTTGTTTGAAACCCCACCCACCGCACATAAAATCTCCATTCCTTTTATCTCTCTCTATATAAAATTCTTTGTCTGTCTGTCTATTTCTCTGTCTGTCTCTCTCTCTCCCTGTCTATCTGTCTGTCTGTTCCCTATGCATTCTCAAATGGCTCCATCAAATTAAATCAAATTTTACATGGTAATAGTATTAGACCCCACGAGTGTCAACATGTAATTTTTATTTTCATTTGGTTTAAGACAATATAATATTCGCTCTAAAATAATCTTTCTATAGTAAAGGACATTTTATATCACGATGACGACGTCTTATTTTGTATATAAGTGCATATATGTCTGTGAGTATGTGTGTTTGCGCGTTCGTTACGTAAATGCATGTCTGTGTGTGTATGTCTTAGTATATATATGTG
>NC_068994.1:56142476-56144545 GCF_001194135.2 Octopus bimaculoides | reverse complement strand
GTGTGTGTGTGTGTGTGTGTGTGTGTGTGTGTGTGTGTGTGTGTGTGTGTGTGTGTGTGTGTGTGTGAGTGTATGTGTGTGTCAGTGAATGCGTGATTGTTAATTACACTGATGTAAACTGGCTTTTAAAGAGCTATATTGGCTCCAGCTAATGAAATGGAAACTCTATCATGAACTTCTTCAGAAGCTAACAGTTACATCAGAAATAACTTTTTCAATCAATTCACACAACAGTCGATCATGATCAGGCTGCTCAATGCCCTGTTGAGTTTCTGAACACAATTAAACCCAGTGTGATACCATCACATAATTTGACCCACCTCACCTGTGTAATGGAACTTACTTAATTGCTCCTTCCATGAAGCGCCATGTCCTACAGGCAATAATCACAACAGGTAGTCGCAAAGAATAAAATGTCTTTATTGCAAAATTTCCTTTCATACCTACAGATGTTCCATTTGAATTTAAGAGACTTCAGTTTCCAGTCAAACTAAGTTTTGGTATTTCAATTAACAAATCTCAGGGTCAGTCCCTCAAGGTAGTTGGACTTCATCCATCTACTAGATGCTTCTCCTACGGCCAATTTTATGCTAATTGCTCACGAGTTGGAAGCCGCAACAATTTATTCATTTTCACACCAACAAAAAATTACACAACGAATATTGTTTACCCTGAAGTGCTCCAAGATTCACAGACTTTCAGTTCTAAATTCTTTTATCATTACAATCTGGATATTCTTTAATAAAATATAGATTTTTTGAAATAATTATGAGGAAAAAATATATCTTCATATTTATTGTGTACCAATCTGAATAAGAGCAGCAGTAAGCCGGACAACGCCGGGTAATTCAGCTAGTCTCTTCCCTGTATTATATATTTAACATAATTTAACATAAAATCATCTTTGTCAATTTCTTTTCAGTATTCATGATTCTTTGCTTTCTTACTTCAGGTTTATCATCTGTCACCGACCTCACCAATCCTTAATCTTAAGTCTTCGGTTTTTCTCAGTACAGTTTGAAAAACCTCAAGCGGAGAAACTTTGAAGTCACTGTCAGACTGAAAAAATAAGCATATAAATGTACGCACAAGCTTATGTAGTTATATGTGTGTGTATGTGATATGCATGTATACATATGTATATGTACCTATGTATGTATATGTATATATATGTATGTGTATATATATATATGTATATACGTATATATATATATATATATATTTATGTATATATGAAAACTGTCTACATATGTATATATAAATAAATATATATGTATATATATATATATATATATATATATATGTATGTATGTATGTATGTATGTATGTATGTATGTATATATATGTGCTTTTGCGTGGGAGATAGACACAGAGAGAGAGAGAATACGAAAGATACTGTGTAATATATTATTCACATTGTTGTATAAGGATCTATATGTATATATATAAGTCTACATATATGCATACATAATATGAATAATATGTACTTATCAATATCTATCAAACAAAACAGATAATCAGATAGCTAGATAACTATTCCTCTCTCTCTCTCTCTCTCTCTCTCTCTCTCTCTCTCTCTCTTTCTCTACATATATACACACACTCACACATACAAACATATACGAAAGAAGCACGTCTCTTTGCTGTCGTTAACCGTCATATGTTCGCATCCAGGCATAAGTGTGTGTGTGTGTGTGTGTGTGTGTGTGTGCGTGTGTGTGTGTGCGTGTGTGTGTGTTAGCGTTTGTGTGTATTTGCGTGCATGAGAGTGTGTGTGTATGTGTGTTTCTGTAGGTGTGTGTTTGTAAAGGATTAAAAACAGACGCTTATGTCTACATACTTAAATCCCAGCATCAAATGCAACTTTATCTCCGCCATAAACTCCTGCACCCAGTTACCTTAAACATTGCAATGTCACAGGATAAACCTGATAGCATTGTTGATATTAGCAGCAGATTAAATCACAACTTTACGACCAGATACAGTAAGAATAGTAGGGTCTCACCCATCATATACATACATATATACATACATATATACATATGTATATATATATATATTTATATATA
>NC_068994.1:56139766-56141375 GCF_001194135.2 Octopus bimaculoides | reverse complement strand
CACGAACAACGGCAATGATAATAATAATAATAATAATAATAATAATAATAATAATAATAATAATAATAATAATAATAATGAGGATGGTGATGATGATAGCTTGAAATTTTGGCACAAGTTCAGCAAGATCGGGATAGTGGTTAAAACGATTACATCGACCCCAGTGTGTAACTGGTACTTATTTTATCGACCCTGAAAGCATGGAAGGTAAAGTCGCCCTCGGTGGGATTTAATTAAGAAAGTTCAGAACGTGCTGACAGACGAAATGCCTTGTGCCTAGAGTAGCACGCCGGGCGAAATGCTTAGCGGTATTTCACCCGTCGCCACGTTCTGAGTTCAAATTCTGCCGAGGTCGGCTTTGCCTTTCACCCTTTCGAGGTCGATAAAATAAGTACCAGTCGAGTACTGGTGTTGATGGCAATTATTCCAGTGGTAATTGGTGCACTTGGCACAGCACCTAAAATGCTACCCAGGAGGGTGAGAGCTACTGGAATCGAGAATTGCAGTTTCGGCTTGAAGAAAAGTACCATCCTGTATTCTGCAAGAATTCTAAGAAAGATTCTTTCGATTTCAAGAGACTTGTTGCCAACAAACTTCAACACCAGCAACAATAGCAAAAAGAAAAAAAACAAAAAACAAAGAACAAACAAGCAAACTCTAATAACAACAACTGAAAAGAACAGCAACAACAAAAGTAACTATAACAGTAAACATAAGAGCAACAGCAGCAGCAGCAGCAATAATAACAACAAGGAATGCAACAAAAAAAAACAACCACAACAACGCAAACAATGACAGAAGCAACAACAACGAAATCATTAGAATTACCAGCAAAAGCAACCATAACGACAAGTAAAAAAAAACAAAACAACAACAAAAGCAGAAACAACAGCAGCCATAATACAACAATAACAACGGCGACAATAGCAACAGAACAACAACAACAGCAACAACAGCATTACAACATCAAAAACTTTAAGTATGTATGAAAGAAATCTTGACTACATTATATATTGCTATACAACCGAACGTTTGTTAGTGAATTGGTTTGTATCATATGCTAAAGATTATTCAGTGCAAATAGCTGAAATATTTCTTTATCAAATTACATTCTCCGTAGAGCTTGCATTTATATCTAAAGACTCTGACTCACTGACGAGATCGCCGCCATTTCATTATCATTATTATTATTATTATTATTATTATTATTAATATTATCATTATTAGGTGGCAGCGAGCTGGCAGAGTCGTTAGCACGCTGGACGAAATGCTTGGCGGTATTTCGCCCGTCGCTACGTTCTGAGTTCAAATTCCGCTGTGGTCGATTTTGGGGTCGTTAAGTTAAGTACCGGTGAAATTCTGGGGAGACTCCTCCTCAAAGTTTGTGCCTATAATAGACCGGCTCTACCATCTGTGTGTTCACATATTTTTCATGCATCTATTATTTTTCCCTCCTCCTCACCCGATTTTATGTAAGACCCTAAAGAAATCGTTACTTCTCTAAGTAAAGTCCCCTTTGCGACACTTCTATGCGGCAAGGAAACAAATCATCATCGTCGTCGTCGTCATCGTAATCATCATCATCATCATCGTTGTCATCGTCTTCGTC
>NC_068994.1:56136040-56138544 GCF_001194135.2 Octopus bimaculoides | reverse complement strand
TTCAGATGGGAAGCTCTGATATTCTGCTGACATGCAACTTTTTAGTATTTATCTCTTTTTACAATCAGTATTTCTTTGTTTGCTAAGCTAGGAAACCTTACATAGTTATCGGAGATTAGTTTTTATTGTTATATCTGTGGAGGTGCAATGGCCTAGTGGTGAGTGCAACGGACTTGCGGTCATAGGATCGCGGTTTCGATTCCCAGACCGGACGTTGTGTGTGTTTATTGAGCGAAAACACTTAAAGTTCCACGAAGCTCCGGCGGCTCTTGCTGTACTCTTTCACCACAACTTTCTCTCACTCTTTCTTCTTGTTTCTGTTGTATCTGTATTTGAAAGGGCCAGCCTTGTCACACTCTGCGTCATGCTGACTATCCCCGAGAACTACGTTAAGGGTACACGTGTCTGTAGAGTGCTCAGCCACTTTGCACGTTAATTTCAAGAGCAGGCTATTCCGTTGATCGGATCAACTAGAACCGTAGTCGTCGTAACCGACGAAGTGCCGTAGTATTGTTATATCTGTTTGGGAGAACGCGCACTCACATACTCGTGAACATGTGACTTATTTGTGTAGCAAGCATTCATCTTCGTACACGACTGGGCTCAAAGTGCACGACTGTAAAACTAATTCCCTTTTTTTACTATTTTAATTCTCCCACTTGATTTTTTTTTTTTTTTTTTTTTTTCAGTATGACTTGTCGACCACCACTGAAATTAATGAACCTTGTACATTCTAACAAATTGATACATAGTTTTAATTTCAAACTTACACCTTCTGTTTTGAATATTGAAACTTTTAACGATGTTTTTCTAATTTTAAACTTTTACCATTGATAAACAAAAAATATTGTTGAAACTAGTTTGGTATATATATAAATAAGTTTATTTTAAACATTTACGAGCTTTTGAAATTTAAGTGCATTTGAACCCAGTCGTGCACTTTGAACACAGTCGTGTACAAAGATGCATGCTTGCTACACAAATTAATAACCTTCACAGTTTCCAATACGGCAGTTTTCTATCAGTTTCTGTCTGCCAAAGCTTTTGTTTCACAAGGCTTTTGTAGGTTAGGGACCATCAACCCGAAACTATGTGATTGGGAAGTAAACGTCTTATGTCAGATCTATATATTTATAACACACACAAACACACACACATACACACATATGTATACATACCCCGATGTTGGACCGCTGAGCTCAAGTTTTTTTCATTCTCTCTCTGTTTATTTCCACTTATTCCTTTCTGTATAGGAGCGTAGACTCGAAACGTAAAAGACTTTTTCATTTTTCCCGAGCGTCAAACTAATACACTTGTTTGTTTGTTAAACCACCTGTCTTCGTCATTTGTTTTTCAACAAATTTCAACTATATATATATGTGTATGTGTGTGCATGTATGTGTGTATATATATATATATATATATATATATATATATGATATATTATATATGATATATTATATATGATATATGATATATTCGCTTTTTGCGACCAAACACGTGATAGGGAAAGGGAGATATACGCATGAATGTATACTTGCATATTTGTGTTTTTTCTATGTCGAAATGTGTGTTCGTACACAGTGTGTACCTATTTATGCGCATGCATGTATGTGTGTGTGTGTTTGTGTGTGTGTGTGTGTGTGTGTGTGTGTGTGTGTGTGAGTGTGTGACTGTATGCTTGGATGTGTGTGTGGATATCAAACTGTCAAATTGAATGTTTTACGGTCTGTCTGTTTGTCTGACTCAGATTAACCTCTAATTGAATAATCTCATACTGTAAGATAATTCCAAGACTGTGTGAATATGTGTGTGAGTGCGCGCGCGCGTGTATGTGTGTGTGTGCGTGTGTGTGTACATATGACGCCTTTGTTATCAGTGTTGTTGTTATTGTTGCTGTTGCAGCTACTTCATGCTCTTCGCAGTTCTTAATCTTATTGGTGCTGTTACCGCTGTTCTTATAGTTATTTATAAAATATTATTGTTGTAGTTGTTGATGCTGAGATGATGATGAACGATGCTATTACTTTGTGTTATATATATATGTGTGTGTGTGTGCGTGTGTGTGTAGTTGGGTGTGTGTATAGTTGGGTGTGTGTTTCACCCCAGCACATGACTGGTACTTAATTACATTGCGCTAATGGAATTAGTTGAGAGAATCAGCTATACACTGTGTATGACAATAATGAACCTTTTAAATTTCAGCTACAATCCATTCAAAGGGTTTTAAAACAGATTTTAATCGCCTTAATTTCGCCCACAAGGCATGGGTCGACCGGTGGCTGTAGGAAATGACACTTGACCAAGATGCTAAGCAGCGAAATTGAAACCGTGACTTTAAAATTGTGAAGTGAACTTTTTAACCACATTGCACTTACACACACACACACACACACACACACACACACACACATACACACACACACACAGACACACACACAGACACACACACTCACAAACGCACATACACACATACTTATATAAATATATGTATGTATGTATAT
>NC_068994.1:56130316-56131119 GCF_001194135.2 Octopus bimaculoides | reverse complement strand
ATATATATATACATCTATACACGTATATATATATACACGCATACATGGACACACGCATATACATACATATATATATATATATATACACCGTACATCTATATATATATATATACATCTATACACGTATATATATATACACGCATACATGGACACACGCATATACATACATATATATATATATATATACATACATACACACGCATGCACACATACTATAGATGCTTTATGCTAGTTCTACGCCTACTCTGTCACGGTAACAAGAAAATCTGGTATATTTCACAGGTTTGCCGCGAGTTTTTAAGACGTACCTTTTTAAAAATAAAATCTTAGAATATTAATAAAAGCAAAATTACCTGAGGGTGTCTTTTTTTTTCAAGTGCAGTACCAGTGCATATATATTAACACACCTGTGTTGCACTTGGATATGCAGCAATGAGGATCCTGTTTATATTTTTTTATGCTTTGAAAGCATTTCTGTGACATGTATACTACGTCAAAGTGACATCATCTTAATTGTTCTAATCACAGCTATGCGGCTTTCGTAAGTTTGACCATTTTCTGGTACCTATCATATTCGTCGCCAATATTCTTGGACATTGAAACCAAAGAATTTGTTTCATCCACGGGTCAGATTGTTTTCAGCCTTTTCCCATACTCGGGTCAATCCCTTCGTTAATCTGGCTATATAAACTGTGTCAATCATTACATATACTTTCTATCTCTCTCTCTCTCTCTCTCTCTCTCTCTCTCTCTCTCTCTCTCTGTATATATAAATATAAATACACACATATATCCATGTGTGT
>NC_068994.1:56127011-56130306 GCF_001194135.2 Octopus bimaculoides | reverse complement strand
AATATAAATACACACATATATCCATGTGTGTTTATATATACATATATCCATGTGTGTTTATATATATATATATATATATATATATATATATATACTCAAATTGAAGCGTAATAAACTAGTGGCATCGCAAATTGTAGAATAATAAATAAAGTGAATATCTCTTGTGTGGAGAATGGAATGAGAACATTCTACAGGTTCGGTTCGATAGTCGAAGAATATTTAATGTGATGGTTAGTTATATATTCTTCGTTGGCTATTCACAATGTTGGATAGGATGCGTGTGAAGACAATGACCATACTAAAATTTAATTGAGTTTTCCAATATTTTATTAACCGGCATCGTTTATATTTACAAGTGTAAATCCAATAAATTAATGGAACAAAGTTCAGCGAGCATAATGGTTAGGAATATTCTGTATTACAACTTGCTGGTTAATATTATGGAAGTAGTGCAAGGAATTTAAATCACAGCTTATAAATTAATGTGCGTTGCTCAGCGTTACAAATTAAGATTGGTGCCTTTTGTTGAGTACGACATAAACATGTTACGTAAGAAAAGTGAAAGAAGGACAGAGACCAACTTGCTGAGCCAATTGACATAGATTCTCCTAGACGTTTGGGTGACTATTTGGCCTGAGGTTGAATTTTCTAGCTTTTATAGCTGTAAGCTACCCTTCTAGAAAGGTCGACAAAACAGTTTAGAGGTAAAATTCGCACACTTCCTTGGAAGTTTGCCTCGTCAACTATTGGCACTAAAACGACCGAGATGAGAACACTACTTCGAATATTAGTCAGCCGGTGTTGATTGGTCAGTCATAGGCGTTAATACTTTTATGACGAAACTTTTCCATTTAAAGAGAAACATTAGACGGTGTTCTTGATTAAGAAAATCTGAAAGCTATGGTTCAATAGTTTGCTAAGATCTCACTTCAAATATTAAAGATAAGACAGGCACCTGAAGGTCCTTGCTGGATACAACAGAAGGAATATTGGCACTAAAACGACCGAGATGAGAACACTACTTCGAATATTATATTTTATTTATCACAGATAATCTTAAAATACAAAAAACGATGGAGGCAATGATTGGGAGATGTTCAAATTTGCTACTGACTCTGATATCAGAAAGTGAATATATTTCTCTCTCTCTCTTTCTCTCTCTCTCTCTCTCTCTCTCTCTCTCTCTCTTTCTCTGTTTTCGCCACCGCCCTCACCTTCCCTATGCCTACTATTACTCTCACCCCACTATGAACAATAATAGAAGTGTCAATGAGTAGCAGTGAAAGAGGAGGTCGAAGTGTGACAGTGACCACAGAAATTAGTTTTCGCATTTATTATATTAGATATATATACATTCTCTCTCTCCCCACTCTCTCTCTCTCTATATATATATATATCTTTATATATCTGTGTGTATGTGTGTGTGTGTGTAACAATATATATGTATGTTAATAGGTATATAGCACTTTATGTGTATATCTCCGTATCTTGTCTGCTGAAGATAAGGTAGGACAATTCACGTGCTGATAACTGATAACGTCAACTGAGACCGAAACCCATTCTCCACAATTGTCCTTTTCTTTTCAGACGACCAGACAGTCTTTTCTTTAATGGCATCTGTTTTTAGATATTCTTTTTCAATTCGTTAGATTATGTCCCTTCCTCATTTATATTTCTACCAACGGTTTGGTCTATCTTATGTATAAGGAGAGATAATTAGAAGGAATCAAGAACTTAATTTCTTCTCTTATTCAATATACTCCTCTTCGTCTCTGCTGGTCGTTCTGAGTTGTCTCTTGGTTCATTTTAGTTTTATACACACATCATAAAGCATATTTACATATGCATAGGCGCACGTGTGGCTGTGTGGAAAGAAGTTTGCTTCCCAGCTACATAACCACATGGTTCTGGGTTCAGTCTCACTGCGTGGCACCTTTAGCAAGCGTCTTCTACTATAGCCTCGGGCCGACCAAAGGCTTATGGGCGGATTTGGTAGACAGAACCTGTCGTGTGTGTGTATATATATATATATATATATATATCTTTAGTCTTTAATCTTTAAATTGTTTCAGCTTTAAAGCTGTGGTCATGCTGGGGTACCACCGTTGACTGTGCTACACCATTATTTTAAACCGCCTCTGATATGTGGCATTTGATACCGCTGCTCTCGTATTTCCTGCCGTGAGATAAGCTCATTTGGAAACCTTGATGAGAGGAGATCCAGTTTTGTTTTGAAGACACATCCACGCCATGTAGGTCTCTCAGGCATTTTAGAAGGATATTGAAGGGCTGTGGGCCCTTGAAACCCAAGCTGTTGCAGTATCTGTTCCTGTATTTTGATGGAGATGCTGGGATCTTTAGCAGTGCCTAGTGGCGCCCCGTTCTGCTGTTTGTGAAACTTTCAATGCCAAAGTTTGGTACAAGGCCTTCCAGGATTTTCCAGATGTATATCACTGCATATCTTTTCCGCCTTCGTTCTAGGGAGAAGAGTTTTAATTCTTTTAGTCTTTCCCAATAGCTAATACGCTGCATCGAGACGATTTTCTTAGTGTAGCTTCCTTGAATCGCTTCGAGCTCCACCGTTAATTTCATATTGTGTGGTGACCATATGTGTGTGTGTGTTTGTCTCTCATTACCGCTTGATAATTGGCGTCGTTGTGTTTACGTGCACATAACGTTGTGGTCCGGTAAAAAAAAACAAAAAAAACGATAGAATACTACCAAGCTTAAAAACGTAAGTACTGGGGTCAATTAATTCGACTAAAAACTCTTGAAAGCCAATATAATGAGTGAAACAAGTAAAAGATAAAAGATACTTGCACAATCTAACACAGCCACACGGACCGTTTCGGGCCTCCGTTGAAAGGCGTTGCGTCATATAGTAACTTCCCGTTAATTTCGCAGTTGAAATCACACCGAAGATGACTCTCCTTTTCATCTTGGGTGTAGTGGGGTGCGATAAAAAGAAATATCATTGGTAAATTAGGGTAGGAGATGGGTTAGGGTCCATACAAAAACGCTTGGCCTTTTACAAATGTTAGACATCTTTTATTAAATTAAAAAGTAATCAATATTGTGATTAACATTTAATCACATTAATTTTCCCTTATAATTATTAAAATTTATCTCTTTCACAATCGTGAACATTATAATTAAACTGGAAAACACACACACACACACACACACACACAAAAAAACGACAGAAAAGAAACATAAAATATATCAACAGTTAGTCAGCAGAGTGGCTTTCGTTTGGAATCAGACTTTGTGCTTCATACTGGAACAGCAACGAATA
>NC_068994.1:56125469-56126692 GCF_001194135.2 Octopus bimaculoides | reverse complement strand
AGTTCAAATTCCGCCGAGGTCGGCTTTGTCTTTCATCTTTTCGGTGTCGATAAATTAAGTTCCAATTGTGTACTGGGGTCGATCTAATAGAGTGGCCCCCTCAACCAAAATTTCGGGCCTTGTGCCTATAATAGAAACAGTAAAATGCTAAGTAGCATTTCGTCCGTCTTTACGTTCTGAGTTCAAATTCCGTCGACGGGGCCCGCTTTGCTTTCTACCCTTTCGCGTTCGGTAAAATAAGTAACAGTTGATCCCAAAGGTCGATGTGATCGTCTTAACCCCGCCCTTAAATTGCTGGCCTTGTGCCAAAATTTGAAGCTAGTATTATTATCATTGTTGTAAGTCGGTGAGCTGGCAGAATCGTTAGCACGCTGGACGAAATGCTTAGCGGTATTTCACCCGTCGCTACGTTCTGAGTTCAAATTCCGCCGAGGTCGGCTTTGTCTTTCATCTTTTCGGTGTCGATAAATTAAGTTCCAATTGTGTACTGGGGTCGATCTAATAGAGTGGCCCCCTCAACCAAAATTTCGGGCCTTGTGCCTATAATAGAAACAGTAAAATGCTAAGTAGCATTTCGTCCGTCTTTACGTTCTGAGTTCAAATTCCGTCGAAGTCCACTTGGTCTTCCATCCTTTCTGGGATGTTAAAATAAGTAAGAATTATTGAGCACTAGACTCGATGTGAACGACTTAACCAATACACGAAATTGCTGGCCTTGTGTTAAAATTTGAAGTTATTGTTGCTGTTGTTGGTGGTGGAGTTAATTGGAGCTTGATGAAACCTGTTGGTATATTCAACAGCAGTTTTCTTCGAGTTCCCCTTACTTCTAGAGTAATATTCAATGGTGGCGGGAGCAAATATTAACCAAACGAAGTTGATGGGTTTGCGAATCGATGCTTGGAGTGTCAATTCCTGCAACCAACCAGTGATACAGGGATACTAGACGGACAGACCAGTTAAGTCGCTTAGATTTACGGTCTGGTTCGATCCGGACCTGCTGATAAATGATTTCAGGGACGACGTTATAAAAAGTACAGTATGTCACCTCACCACAAATTGACAGAGTGAAATTTAGAACAGAAGAAATGATCGTGTACATGGCTTCCTCTATATGGAAGCTGAATCAAACTATTATTTTAAACACACGCACACACACACATACATATATACATATATATACACACACACACACACATATATATATATATATATATATATATATA
>NC_068994.1:56119698-56123701 GCF_001194135.2 Octopus bimaculoides | reverse complement strand
ATATATATATATATATATATATATATATATATATATATATACATACTTTTACTAGTTTCAGTCATTTTTACAGCGGCCATGCTGGAGCACCACCCTAAAGGATTTTAGTCCAATAAATCGACACAGGGTTTATTCTTTATAAGCTTAGTACTTGTTCTATCGTTTACTTTAGCTGAACCGCTAAGTTACAGAGACATAAGCGTACTAGCATCGGCTGTCAAGCGACGGCGGGATGGGAGGCCAAACACAAACACACTCACACACATGATGGGCTTCTTTCAGTTCCCGCCTCTCAAATCCACTCACAAGGTTTTGGTCTGCCCAAGGTTATAGTCGAAGACACTTGCCCAAGGTACCATGCAGTAGGACTGAACCCAGAACAATGTGGTTGGGAAGCAAGCTTCTTTCCACAAAACCACGCCTGCGCCTATGTTTATATACAAATTAGTTATAAAAATTCACTACAATCTAGGCACATCAACACGTATACGTGCTTTATGTATAGAACGTATGTTTTTCTGTGTGTGAGTTCGAGAACGACTTTGCGTGTTGGTGAATTTATATTTACATTTAAACTCGGCAAGAAACAAAACCTGAAAAAAAGAAAAAGGAAAAAAAAAACCTCATCTCGTCTAAGTACATTTACTGAACAAGTAACAAACATCGTTCTAAGTGGAACCAACAGCAACACCGGCATAAGCAGCAGCAGCAGCAGCAGCAGCAGTAGAAGCAACAGTAGCAGACAGCAGTGATCTTTTAGCCTCTACAATCTTTGTTTTCGCAACACTATTGAATTAAAGACAATCGTATTCTATTTTAGATCCTCGTTTGATATAAGGAAGAAGCTTGTTTTCTTTGACATCATAATACCAAGATATTTATAGATTGATGTTTATTTAAGTTCTATCTATCTATCTTAACTATCTATCTATCTATCTATCTATCTATCTATCTATCTATCTATTTATCTATCTATCTATCAATCTACCCCTCTGTCTGTATGTCTATTTATCTATCTCTCTACCCCTCTGTCTGTTTGTCTGTCTGTCTATCTATCTATCTATCTATTTTTCTTTCCACGTGACATGTTACACAGGTATATACATACATATGTGTGCGGTGTGTGCTTATATATATATTAATATATCGTCTATCTTTTATCTTATACGTCTCTCTGTCAATAGACTGCGGCCACACTGGGGCACCACCTTGAAAAATTTCTATTTGAAAGTACCAATCGCAGTATTTTCTCTTAAGCCTGGTACTTATTCTATCGAATTCCTTTGCCGAACCGCTAACTTACGGGGACATAAACACGCAAACACACACACACACACACACACACACACACACACACACACACACACACACACACACACACACACAAATATATATCAACGTAGCGGGCTATACACAATATAAAACCAAAGAGGAAAAATTCGGTTGTGACAGAGACTGTTGGCAGCTCATATATTGCTAGAAATAAGAGTTAAACCCTTGGAATTGAGTTCTTCAAAGAGCGTCTGGACAAATTTTACTCTGGGCCACTAGATCATAGGTTCTCAAAGTGGGCGCTACTGCCCCCCGGTGGGTGCTACTGCCCCCCCCCCGGTGGGCGTTGAGACGTTGCAGGTGGGCGCTGGTGCGTAAGAGGACGGTGTGGTTGGGAGAGCGGTAGAGAAAAAACGAGGCGTTGGGAGGAACGTAATGAATTGGAGACGCTATGAATTTATTATAATATTATTATAGTATTGTATACAAATTATATAATATATTAAATATCAAATGATACATAATATATTTAAATTAGTAAAATATAAAATATTTATACATAAAAATAGAGGTGGGAGTGCTGAGGGTATTATGTGGTCATGAGGGAGGCGAGGCAACGGCCCAGAATGTTTGAGAACCTCTGCACTAGATGATCCCACATAGCAGCAGGAAGCACAAAGAAGAGTGGTTGCGTCCAACTGGCTTCTTCAGCAGAAATTGTACAGAAAAAAAAAGCTTTAACATCCTGAAAAGTGGTGTTCCAGCATTATATATATGTTGTTATATTTCTGGAATGCTTATATTTTGCTAATTAAACACACGCACTATAGTACGAATGTCTAATTGGCAAAATATGAGCATACCCAACTATAACAAATTGTTTCAATACACGATTTCGCATTAAGAATCTTGCAAAACAAATACACAAACGTATATATATATATATATATATATATATATATATATATAGTATATTAGGATTTGGATTTCTCTCCTAATGCTCTTCCTGCAAACTATAGTCTGGCCATGAGCAGAATAATTCAACTGGTTTCGCCAGATAAAGCTATTTTGGTAAATGTTAATTAATTCCTGAACAACTTCCTTTCTTTCGAATGCGTGGAGAGAGATAGAAAGAGAGAGAGAGAGAGAGAGAGTAAAAGAATGAGAAAGAGAGAGAAAGAGAAAGAAAGAAAATGGGAGAGGGAAGAAGAGGGGCAGAAAGAGGATATTGGGATATTGATAATTAAATATAATTGATATTCTGTGAATATTTTGATCTAGAATATCTACGTAACTAAGTTAATTACACCTAGGAGAATTAATTGTTGCTAAAATATGACAACAAAAGAAAAGCAAAACAAAACCCCAAAATTTAACCAGCGAATGTCTAATTGTACCGTATTATCGCTTATTATTATCATATTATCTTAGGGCAGTGAAAAAAAAAATGGAAAGAAAGATACCTCGTGGAATGTGTTTCAAATTTTCTCCGTCTGGTTTCAAATCCCGCTCAAGTCAACTTTGCATTCCTCCTTTGGTAATCAATAAAATGAAATACCAATCAATTTCAAGGTTGAATGATATCGATTAACCCTTAACTAGTAACATGGAATTCAGTACAAGCTGTTCCATGGTCTGGTCGTCGGCGACTAAACCGGCACCTGCACTAGGCTTGCCTGGTGAGGAGGATTGCTAGAAACCCAGCAGGACTAAAAGCGCGATTTATCAAAAGAACGGACGAAACTAGTGTAGGTTCAATGACTATATAGCAATATCAGAGGATCTCAGAAATTTCAGGCTGGTGTCCGGCGTGCTGGAAGACGGACACCAACGCTATATTATGGTATTTAGCCAGTGTGTGTTTGTGTTCCTTTATACGCTATTATAAAAACAACGAGAGAGAAATAATCTTAAAGACAGAGGTGACGAAAGGATGGAGGAGGGGAGCAGAGCAGAAGAAGAGAAGTGAGAGGAGGAGGAGGAGGAGGAGGAAGTGAAGGAGGATTGGGGAAAATGAGGGAGTATCATGGGAGATGTTATACAAACGAGGAATTTACTCTTTTACTGGAGCACCGCTAGTGAAATTTGTTTAATTTTTATTTTAAACTCATTTCATTGTTTTATATAAAATTATGAAAATATTTCGTAAAAGATAAAATTATGATTATTGTATGCGTTGTATGGAAGTAGAACACCCCTATTGGTTGACTCCTAATGGACTGTGCCACAATATAAATGGACATACGCAGAGAACCTTCAGGAGAGTAAGGCTGGGAGTTGCGTATTGTCGACGGTTATCACCAGTACATTAAGTAGAACGATTTGCGAGGACTTTATTATTATCCCGTTATATCGTACATTGAACGTGCGATACAACAGTATTCATGCCATATTTTCTGATATTGCCAATGGTTACGAAAGTTTTATTTCCAATGGTACCCGTCATGTGACGCGGAACTTCTTATATAATTCATTGGAGTAAAACCACACACCGACAACGAAACAAGAAATTAGGGAGTTAAATAAGATATCTGGTGAAGGTAGTTGGTGTGTGTGTGCATTTGTGTGTGTGCGTGTGTTTGTATACACATGCACGCAAACACACGCACACACACATACATATAGGAAAACAGATAATGATCTAGAAAGATTTCTATCTATCTATGAATGCATGTTGCCTATTATAAATAGTTAGATAGATATGTGTATGTATATATATATATATATATAT
>NC_068994.1:56117084-56119164 GCF_001194135.2 Octopus bimaculoides | reverse complement strand
ACGTGCAAGTGGAGAACTGCGTTCAGCGTGACACAGAAAGCGACAAGGCTGGTCCTTTTGACTTGCAACTACAATTCGCTTTTGCCTGCAGAGTGGACTGGCGCAACGGGAAATAAAATGTGTCACTCAAGGACGCAACGCGGCACCAGGAATCGAACTCACGAGCGTGAGCCGAATACCCTGGCCACCTGAAGCAGGTCAAACGTAAATGATATCGGTACGACATCGATTTTCCGGAACCTTTGATCCCAAAGCCGTTCTGGATTACTGATGCCCCCGAACTTGCGATGGTTCGTTCTTACTCTAAACTGAACGAGTATTAAACGGGTTCCGGGTTCAGCCCCACTCCGTGGCGCCTTGGGCAAGTGTCTTCTGCTATACCCCCGGGCCGACCAAAGCCTTCTGAGTGGATTTCGCATTCATGTATGTACGTATGTATGTATGTATGTATGTATGTATGTATGCATGCATGTATGTATATATTCATATACACTCTCACAAACACACACACACACACATACACAGATTCACATATTTACATATATATTGATACACACACATACGCACACACCCCTACATATCATATACGATATAGTACATTCCCATATAAAGGGTGTTTTATTTTTTCACAGATGTGATACATCTGGAAATAAATTTTCGTTTAAGCATTGAAGAATGTGATTTTTACGAAATTTGCTTGCTGGCATTTTCTATTTATAGTGAGCGAATCGGCCTCATAAGCGGTCCCACCATTTTCTATACTATAGAAGTGGATCTCAATCTGGGATCACATGTCCCTTGGACTCCATACAAGTTTTAATTGTTAAAAATCATGTACAATAAATCGAATATACACGAGATATTTTATCAATATCTTTATAGAATTCCTAATATTATAATATTTAATTATAAAAATGTAAAGGGATTTTTCAAAACCTCAAATGGCTTGAGGGCTGGACACTAGAGTACAATAAAAAAAAGTCAAAGGGCCTATAGGCAAAGAGTGGTTGAGAACCACAGCCCTTTATAATCTCAATAGTTAATCCGCATCCTGGCCAGAACGATTGCGCCAAATCACGAATAAATAAATTTAATTCTAGTGATACGTAATTATTATTATATTCTCAAATCGCGATAAACGTGAAGCAACGTAAAATTAATTTATCAAAGAAAGCGATATGTTGTATAAATTCTCAACCGAAGCATTTAACCAATTGTTACATTATTCAACCCCCAGCACCACCACCACCACCACCACCACCACCAGGCAGCTACTTCCTTCGATATTCTCACACCAGTTCGGTTGTATGACGTTGAGTCATTCCTAAATTGTAACCCGAAACCAATTCTCTAATGCCGTTCTCCAATTTAAGCTAACACCAAATCACTAATATAACACTAAAACCATGGTCCTAATGGGATCTGACACAAATTTTCCATTCTCTCAAATTATGAAAGCATTACCTTGTATGGTTTATATTGATACAATGTACACGCACACGCACACGCACGCACACACACATACACACACATGCGCGCGCTTACATACAATCACACGAATACCCTAACGCACAGACAATGATATACACACATACACACCCAATATATACATGCAAATATATGTGTATGTATGACTCTCTTTCACGCCCTCTTTCTGTCTGTCTCCCCCCTCTCTCTCTCTCTCATATGTATATACATACGTACATACATACGGATTGCCTATATATTTCTACGCGTACACATCTCCCTTTGTATTCAGGTTTATATCTGTGTATACATGCATACGATGCATTTAGGTCTCTTTCTCTCACGCTCACTCTCTCCTCCCTCTCTCTCTCTCTCTCTCTCTCTCGATGCATACACATATATATATATATATATATATATATATATATATATATATACATAAATACATACATATATATACATATATAAATATACATACGTTCATGCATACATGCATACACACACAAATATATTTATACATATATCTACATACATGTAAATATATTATATATATATATATATATATAAATATATACATGCATATAAATATATCATATATATATATATATATATA
>NC_068994.1:56114679-56116595 GCF_001194135.2 Octopus bimaculoides | reverse complement strand
ATATATATATATATATATATATATATATATATATATATATGTAACATGGTATATATATATATATATAGATATATATATATATATAACATATATATATGTTTATATATATATAAACATACACACACACACATATATATATACGTATATATACGTACTTAGATATATATGTGTATATATAGGTATATATGTGTGTATGCGTGTATGTATGTTCGTATACTATCACGTATACATATTTTTATGTCTTTCATTACGGTTAGACACAAACAGACAGACCAATTCTCGCAGCAGACAGTACACCAAAACCATTACCCAAAATATTCTAGCTTCCAAAATTGTTTCAAATTGTTGCAGACAATTAGCAATGAAACTACACTAAAACGGAATTAATATCTTACCATTCTTAAAAGTAATAACACGAGTGCCAGCAAGCAACGTCCATTTACGACTTCTTGTTTCTGTCACGTTCCGCTTTAATAAACTCTGAGGCTGTGAAACGCAGCTCCGATTGTTTCGTAAAGAAGTTCGCTTCGCAAGTATCGGAGTTTAGATGTGATCTCACTGCACAAACTTCGTCTGTCACACTCTTGAATCAACTAATGACTTGTGAGCAGAAGTTGGTAGATGGAAACCACGCAAAACACCGCTATATTTGGCTAAAAAGAAATGAAGCCAGGTTGGAGAGGTGATGTGTGGTCATGCGGCAAACATTGGTTTCTTATGTGGTAACTCAGGCGTACATGTCTCCAGAATTTGAAAGGTGTTTTTGATCACGAGATAAACACGTTTGTCAGCTCATCGTTTAGCCGAGACCGTCCATCTTTGTTTGAGGACCCATTTTTTTAAAGAATAAATTACTCATCGAAACCGTTCACATTCTATAAAAATTTTCCTCCATCACCGCATCATTTTTTTTTTTCTGGCTATCATTTTGATACACCTTGAAATATTTTAGCACTAACTTAAGTATTGAGAATGACGTATTTTATTTATTTATATAAATGTCCAAAATTACAGCAAGTAATAAAAATCTTTACAGAAGCGAATAGAATATAAAAGAACAAACAGAACGAAATAAACCAGAACACAATGGGATAAACCAGAATACAATAGAAGGCAATATAAACAAATATCTTAATATTTTCCTTTGCTGTCGTGTGTGATACGTAAACAGAAATACCACTTGACAAAGCTTCAATATTAAATTGTAGAAAATAAAATAGATGACATAGATAATCAATATGTCTTCAAAAAGAAAGTCGGAAAATAACAAAATACAGAATTCTCAGTATATATATATATACAATTTTCAATGAATACAATTGAACTCAAAACATTTTCAGATCGTTCGCTCATTCAACGTGGTTACAAAACAGCGCAAGAAATCTATTACTAAAATTGACTTCTGTTGTCTTTGGAAACCCGAAATCTTAATCTTCGAGACTTTATTTATAAAGAAATACATCTTTTTGTAGATATAAAAGGAAAAATACAAATGTGTATGTGTGTGTGTGTGTGCATAGATGTATGTGCGCTCGTGTGTATACATACATACACACACACACACATATATATATATATATATATATATATATACACACATACTCACACACAAATATATACGTATATGTATATATGTACATATGTGTGTGTGTGTGTGTGTGCGGGTGTGTAGATTCTTTAGACTATTTCATCAAACTGGATGTGCTGCTGCTAAAAAATTTCTATCATGGTTCTGACTAAATATCTGGCGATAAACCATAAACGTACATGAATACATACCACAAATACATAAAACATGCATACATGTATATATATACATATATAGATACATAGATTATATATATATATATATATATATATATATATATATACATGCATACATATACATATATAAAAACATACATACGTACATATAT
>NC_068994.1:56112917-56114275 GCF_001194135.2 Octopus bimaculoides | reverse complement strand
GTTTGCAAGATTCTTTATGTGAATGCGTGCGTTGAAACAAAATTTGTTGCGTTCAGAGAGGGTTATCATACCAGTATTATTAACACACGCACTAAGGCGGCGAACTGGCAGAAACGTTACCCCGCCGGGCGAAATGCTAAGCGGTATTTCGTCTGCCGTAACGTTCTGAGTTCAAATTCCGCCGTGGTTGACTTTGCCTTTCATCCTTTCGGGGGTCGATAAATTAAGTACTAGTTACGCACTGGGGTCGATATAATCGACTTAATCCCTTTTTCTGTCCTTGTTTGTCCCCTCTATGTTTAGCCCCTTGTGGGCAGTAAAGAAATAAGAAACGTTAGCACGCCGAGTGAAATGCTTAGCGGTATTAAATCTGTCTTTAGGTTATGAGTTTCAAATTTCTTTTGAATCTTCTGGATGGCTTCAGCTTGAATATCACCAAGCTTTTGGCAAAATAGGTTTCAATATCTCAGCCCGATGCATTCGGTGGAAACGAAAATCCAACAAGCGCGCGCTACACGACTCTACTCTAGGCGTAACAAGTGATGACTGAAGCAGCCTACCAGCATCAGGAAGGATGCTGTTACCACCGACCCAAAGGATTTTGTCCACGCCGCATTAATATAAGCGGAAAGAATAAAGTCGGATACTTTTGAATGCACCTCGTATATACTATAATTTGTGCGAAATCTAGTAAGGCTACAATTAAAATTACACACACTTAAAACAGGCTTAGATTCAAATACAAGCGTTTATAACTTGTATATGAATGCAAACATGGAACGGCACTAGAAGTAATGTTTTACCTCAAAGAAGCTTCTCAGTGAAACCCTTTATTAAAAGCACAGAATTCAGCTCTAAATGTGTGGGTAAAGTGAGATTACAGCTGCTATTTCTAGCCTAGCAAGTACAGCAAATGTTGATTTGACAACAGCTTCATTTGTAAAAGATAAACGAATAAAGAAAACCAAACGTTTATCTAGAAACTGGAATATTTTTCTCGTTTTCTCTGCAAATGTTTCATTTATTCTCGTCCTCCTTGTAATGCGTTCATTCGGGGTTTTTGTTTTTTTAAATCTTTTTCTTTAATTTCTTGGGTTTTGATTCTTGGCTTGTGTTTTACATTTTCTTGTGAAATGCGATTAAGTAGCATGTAGATTTATGGCTAAACTAAGTGGAAATGATGACAAGATTTTTCAAGAGACACGAGAAGAGGAGAGCCAAAGAAACTGTTGTTGTTTTGTTGTTTTATGATGATGTCATGGTATGATACCTTGTATGTTATAAAGTTTGATTTATTTACTCAGCTACAACAATATGCATACATATATAAATACATACATACATACATACATACATAC
>NC_068994.1:56102357-56111207 GCF_001194135.2 Octopus bimaculoides | reverse complement strand
TCTCTCTCTCTCTCTCTCTCTCTACGTCTTTAACTATTTATCTATCTCTTATCCCAAGTATAATATAAACCCAACAACCAGATGTTGATAATTAAGAGTACAAAACCTAGCTTTTAGATGTAAGTTCGAAATAATTGTGTGTGAGTGTGTGTGTGTGTGTGTGTGCTTATGTGCTTGTGTGTATAGGCATATGGTAGTATGTGTAAGTATGTGCAGTGCATGTTAAACACACACAACCATATATATATGTATGTGTGCAAAGATGATTCTACGTCTGTATAAATGCACACACTCACACACAGACATACACACGCACACACATTCAGAGGTAATGTATATAATATACACATATATTTATATATATACATATATATGCGTGTGTGTATGTGTGTATATATATATATCGTCAAATATTCATGTCTATATATATGTGTATTTGTGTGTGTTTGTGTTTGTATACATATATTTTTGTGTATTTGTATGTATACGTGTGTGTATGTATTTGTATATATATATATATATATATATATATACACGTTCGCGTGCGTATGGGTGTATCCTTTTGTGCCTGGATGTGGTATGTCTGATATTCATCTCTATTAATTCTGACACTTAATGGCGGTTGCTGTTATTTCGGGTTTTCTCTCCTTATATTTTCACCTTTACCGTAAACAAGAACATTGACAAATGAAATCCGAAACATCTCGTAGCAGGAGAAAGAGAGAAAAAGAGAGTGAAACAAGAGAAGGATCAGGAAAAAGGGAGCTGGAGGGTGGGCGTTAACTTTCATGAAGTCGGTTATTGTAATCATGTCCAAGTTGACTGGAATCGTAGGGGTCTGGCACTTCCTTCGCTTCGTTACATGATTTATGTTATTTTAATGTATCCCAGAGTTTCGTGTTGTTATAAACCCGTTAGCATCAGACAATACTCCACTGACACACCTTCATCAATGAGACTGTTTACGGCCTGGAATCTATTGGTGATATCGACTGTATATCTAGCTTTGATGTGCTCTTCATATAGTTAGGTTGTTGTTGTTGTTGTTGTTGTTGGCACTCCGTCGCTTACGACGTCGAGGGTTCCAGTTGATCCGATCAACGGAACAGCCTGCTCGTGAAATTAACGTGCAAGTGGCTGAGCACTCCACAGACACGTGTACCCTTAACGTAGTCCTCGGGGATATTCAGCGTGACACAGAGTGTGACAAGGCTAGCCCTTTGAATTACAGGCACAACAAAAACAGAAAGTAAGAGTGAGTGAAAGGTGTGGTGGAAGAGTACAGCACGGTTCGCCATCCCCACCCCCTGCCGGAGCCTCGTGGAGCTTTAGGTGTTTTTCGCTCAATAAACACTCACAGCGCCCGGTCCGGGAATCGAAACCGCGATCCTATAACCACGAGTCCGCTGCCCTAACCACTGGGCCATTGCGCCTCCACAGTGTCCACACTTACCCCCTGCTAGAAATAAATACAGGACTTTTGTACCATTACATTTGTTGTGCATGTAGTAAATAGTGTTAAAGCATGTCATGTCGCGAAACGCTTTCGATTCCTGCTTCAAGCTGTTTCACTTCATTGATCCTGTTTCTGTTAGTGGTGGAGACATGAACGACATCTCACAATTCCATTCCTGTTCCATAGAAATTGGTGCATGAGTAAGAATTCCATAATTTGATAGCTGCGTAAGTCCTATTGAAATATATTTTACTTAGAACGTCAAAGACGCCTACAATAGCACATTAAAAAATCTCTCAGGGGAGTATTAATCTAACGGAAGCTAAAAATCTAATTATCAGTCTCTTAATGTCTTATAGTCAAACGAACGAAGATATTAGGAGATTCAGCAAGAGAATAAACCGCCGTAAAAGCTAGTAGCTTTTGTAGTTTTTAACGCCGGTTAAAACTGCTCTTTATTCCATCACCGCTACCACCACTACAGCTACCACCACCAGCGCCACCACCAGTAGAGTGAAGATAATTTGATACAATCGTTTTATGTAGAATGCGTGGGATCAGAGCACAAGAAATTTAGCCATTCTCCAAGGAGTTAATGTCAACAGACAAACTCTTGCATATCTTACCCCTGTTTCATTTGATTTTAAAAGGGCTAATAAAGAAACAAATTTTCAAGTTTTTCATATCTTTTAGCATAATCCACAGAGAACTAAGAGCCAAGATATCGTTTTCTTTTGCTACTAGAAGAAAATATCCTGGAAAAAGTTTTAATTTATAGACACAAAAGGTTTGTTTTTGAACTGGCGGCACACTGGTATATCTCTCAGATATGAAAGCTTTTAGCCAGCATCAGTAAGTCAGAGATTACGGAAATTATAGACATTTACAGAAAATAAAAAGAAAATAACAAAAATGAATAAATAAAGTGACTAAGAGCTATGGAATCTATGTTTGAAGTATATTCTAGCTTAATAATAAACTTTATCACTTTCTATCGGAATTTTCGTTTTATGATATTACATTTTGTCAATTAAATCAGTGTTTATCAGAATGGAATAACTGCTCTTACATCTAGGACAGTTTTGCTCCAATACAGACATAGATCCAGACTACATCACCAACCCCAAACGGCTTCCCGACTGAATGACCTGAAATCGTCAACAAATACATACATACTCCAACCTCTTCCTCACGGACTAGTTCGCTGCTGTTTCTGTCTTTAATTCTTCTTTTATGCTAGTCTCTACTCTTCGCATTGCTGGTCTCGTAACAACCTCTACTTGGATATATTCAACTCACTCGTCTCTAATGTTTTGTTGCCTACATTTTGCCTAATCCTCCAACTCTCTCTGCCAGAACGTCGGCCCTTTGGTATTCTTGATCTGTCACCTGTTTCTTTTTTCTTTCCGGACAACTAGCGTAGCTAAAGGGAGAGCGGACCAGCCTGGCACTTTTAAAAGGGAAGCACTTTTGGGTCTGTTGTCGGCAATATTTGCTTTTTGTGGGGTCCGGGGGCGACACACAATCTAGCTATGCTAGTGTTCCGGCCACAACACTAACTACTTGTTTTCCGAACATAGCAGTTCCGCACTGAAATAAAATATGATAAAAAAACAAAGGCATCGGAGGGGTGTTGCACACCCCACGTACACACAAGGATAAAATAAAACCTAATTTAATTAACATAGGCTGTGGTAGAGGGCACTTGCCCAAAGGATGGGGAAATTGTTTTGGTCCACGACACTCCATGGACCGTAAGTAAGGCATGTGTAAAATTTTAAAAAATTAATAAGAACTCATCAGTAAACTAAATTCTGGACGCTTGTAATTTACATTCGTCATGAACACCATCGTAGCCTGGGTTGAATAGGGAAAAGGTTAATGAAAGAGCAACTGGATGAATTACTTAATTTTGTTTATGTGGCATCTGAGTCTACGAATGGTTATAGGTAAGTTGGTAGGTTTGCAGGCTCGCATTAACGAAGAAGCCAAACATAACTGGTGAATTTTAATAGGTGCAGCTGCACGTGTTCCGCTAATTGTAAGCAGATGCCACTTTTATACATCAGAATATTGGATTGTAGAAACGTTGATGGTACAAACGAACGTTGTGCTGCCTGGTTCTATTTCCTACAAGTGCTCAGTGAAACATCCAAACCCAGGATTGGTAACAAATGACAAAAAAAAAAAAGCAAGAACGAGAATAAACATGGAGTCTTAAACATTGGCTACATGCCGAGCAGTTTCCTTATACTATTACACTAGCCCGTGTGTGTGTGTGTGTGTGTGTGCGTGTGTGTGTATGTGTGTGCGGAGAGGGTGTGTGTATATGTATGTATATTTGTGAGTGCTGTAGTTAGAAAAGTGATGCAGTTTACTTGAAGTAATGTGGAAAATGCAGTATATCGAAAAGTTATAAAAGGCGATAGCATTGTAGATAGAACAATAACTATAAGAATAAGGAACGAAACAGAGAGAGAGAAAGAGAGACAGAGACAGAGAGGAAGAGTGAGAGAGAAAGAGAAAGGGAGGGAGATTAGGAGGAAGAGAAAGAGAGAGATTAGAATGAAGGAGAGAGAGAGAGAGAGAGAGAGAGAGAGAGAGAGAGAGAGACGAAGATAGAGAAAAATTACGAATCCATTTCCTTCTTTTAAGCTTTGAAAAAGCGTTTTTTAACTCAAAATATTTGAACTAATTAACTATTTCTAAAGCTGCATTTCAACATCTTTGTATTGTTATCTTAGGATATTTAATTATATCCTAATGTTCAAGTTACATTACTATCACCTACCTTAACTCACCGATTTCAACACAACACACACGTACATGCACACACACATATATCGTCTATTATACATAACACACACACACACACACACACACACACACACACACACACACACACACACACATATATATATATATATATCTTCTATTATACATTATAAATTCATATATATTAATATATATTCTGTTATAAATTACATGTGTGTGTGTGGGGGGTGTATCCTATACACTTTCTCTAACTTATCACCAGATCTGAAATATTTGTGCATATCTTATATATTTCACGCACCACGTTGAAAGCTGATCACGTGTAAAATGCGTATGTTAAAATAATATGCGTGGCTGTGTGGAAAGAAGCTTGCTTCCCAACCACACGGTTCCGGGTTCAGTCTCACTGCGTGCCACCTTGAGCAAGTGTGTTCTACTATAGCCTCGGACCGACCAAAGCCTTGTGAGTGGATTTGGTAGACGGAAACTGAAAGAAGCCCGTCGAGGATATGCATTCTGTGTTTATTCTTTTATTCTTTCACTTGCTTCAGTCATTTGACTGCGGCCATGCTGGAGCACCGCTTTTAGTCGAACGAATCGCCGCCAGGACTTATTCTTTGTAAGCTTAGTACTTATTCTACCAGGCCCTTTTGCCGAACCGCTATGTTACGGGTACGTAAACACACCAACATCGGTTGTCAAGCGATGGTTGGGTGGGACAAACACAGACACACAAATATATCTACGCACAAACACACACACACACACACACACACATATATATATATATATATATATATATATATATATATATATATATATATATATACGACGGGCTTCTTTCAGTTTCCGTCTACCAAATCCACTCACATGGCTTTAGTAGGTCCGAGGCTATCGTAGAAGGTATTTGCCCAAGAAACCACGCAGTGCGACTGAACCCGGAACCATGTGGTTGGGAAGCAAGCTTCTTACCATACACCCACGTCTGATTTGTGTTTTCGTGTCTTTCTTTGTCCTACACCACTTGAGAACCGGCGATGGTGTGGTGACGTCCCCGTAACCTAGTAGTTCCTCAAAAAACACCAGGTTGTAAAAAATGTACTGAGGCCGATCCACTCGGATAAAGGTTCCTGAAGGCGGTGCCCCAGCATGGCCGTAGTCTACTGGCAGAATCAAGTAAAAGATTGGAGATAACAGATTCTCCAACTTTCGTTTCCATAGCATCTCATCCTGCCAAATAAGCCATTGAAGTTACCACCGTATCTGAATTATTTGTGCATATCTTACATTATTCATGCGCTAATTAGAAAGCTCATCACGTTTGAAATGCTTATGTCGCAATAATAGGCTTATATAAACTACACAAGCATTAGAGATATATAGATAGTAGTTAATGGTTTCCAAGGTAATGAACATTTAAGTTTAACATCGTTTTATTCAGAGAACACAAAGTATATATACGATATGGTAAGATGGTATCTATTCTAAGATGGTATCTACTCTAGGATACAGGAACAGCATAGCCGAACGGTTAAGAACGTTAGTTTCGCATTCCTGATGTCTCTGGTTCGATCTCAAACAGGAGATTTATTTTTCTTTTACTTAACTCAGTCGTTTGACTGCGGCCATGCTGGAGGTCCGCCTTGAAGAATATTCACCGAATGAATCGACCCCTGTAACTATTTTTTTTAAAGCCTGGTACTTATTCTATCGGTATCTTTTGCTGAACCGCTACAAGAAATTTAAACACACCAACACAGGTTGTCAAACGGTAAGGCGGGGGTGAGACACACAAAGTCTGTCTGTGTGTCTGTCTGTCTCTCTGTCTCTATCTCTCTCTCTCTCTCTTTCCCTCTCCCTCTCTCTCTCTATGTCTCTACCTCTCTGTCTTTTTTTAGCACGATCTCTTTTGATCAGAGTTTTATTTTTCTCTTTTTTTTTCTATTTTCGAAAAGAAAAGCGCAACATTTTATTTTGTTCCTTCTGTGTTCGGCCCTGTGTGGCTAATAAAGAAATTTATCTCTCTCTCTCTCTCTCTCTATCTATCTATCTATCTATCTAACTTTATATCTTTGTATTTACCACTACCAAACAAAATAGCGCCATCTCTAACGCCACCACCACCATTCCCACAACCAACACACACACACACACTCACAAACGCGCACTACTACCAGCAATACCATCCAAACCCGTACCATCTCTAGCATCACTACCACCACCAGCTCCACCATGAACACCCACCACCACCACTACCACCGTCACCATCGCCACCATCACCATAGTCGTCGTCGTCGTTTTCGCCATCATTAACATCATCACCGTTTCCGTCCTGGCCCTTTTTAACCGGTATTACCGTCGTCATCAGTATCATCATCATCATCATCATCTTCATCAGCTGCAGCGGGGCTGATAACAGCATCACAATTATTCTTCTTCTTCTTCTTCTTCTTCTTCTTCTTCTTCTTCCCTTCCTCCACCTCCTCCTCCTCTCCCCCTCCTCCCCGTTCTTCAACATCTCGGGTGGAAAGAGAAGAAACCGTCAGCATTACATGAGACACCGTCCCCCCCTTCTCCCCCCCCACCGCCGAGAGAAATTATGTAAATGTTGGCAGAAAATGAAGGAAGTGCGCTAAGCTGGATGGGAAAGCTTCACATTGGCTCCGTCAACATCAGCTGCAGATAACAACGACAACAACAACAACAACAACAGTAACAATAACAACAAGCATCATCACCACCACCACCACCACCACCAATAATAATAATAATAATAATAATAATAATAATAATAATAATAATAATAATAATGACAATAATAATGATAATAATGATAATGACAACAACAATTGCAACAACAATGAACCCAGAAAGCAAAGCAAACACAAAAGCTCCGAAAAGAAGCAAATTGAGATTTAAAAAAAAAAGACAAGACGTATAAAATATACAAAATTCACCATAAATTTCTGTCATGTGAAGATATTGATTTCTGTTTCTGGGACGTTTTGGTTAAATTGTGAGGGGAAGCGATAATAAGCAATGGAACCGAACCTTGATATGTGGCTACTAATTATTTCTTTGATCAACACACCACCACCACCACCACCACCACCACTAGCAGCAGCAGCAGCAGCAGCAACAGCCCGATCGCCATGTTTAGCAGTGTTCAGAGCCATCTGTCACCATGTTAGAGACGAAATTGTCACAATGCCGACCCCGATCCGTCTGTGATTGAATTAAAAAAAGAAAAAAAGAAATAAAGAAGAAATTAGTTGTAGGCGTAGACGTGGCTGTCTGGTAAGAAGCTTGCTTCCCAACTACATGATCCAGTGTTCAGTCCCACTGTGTGACACATTGGCTAACTGTCTTCTGCTCTAGGCTCGGACTGACCACAGCTTCGTGAGTGGGTTTGGTAGGCAGAAACCATAAGAAGCCCGAAGGCGGCGAGCTGGCAGAATCGGTAGCACGCCGGGCGAAATGCTAAGCGGTAATTCGTCTGCTGTTACGTTCTGAGTTCACATTCCGCCGAGGTTGATTTTGCCTTTCATCACTTTTCGGAGTCGATAAATTAAGTACCAGTTACGCATCGGGGTCGATGTAATCGACTTAATTCCTTTGACTGTTCTTGTTTGTCCCCTCTGTGTGTAGCCCCTTGTGGGCAGTAAAGAAATAAGAAACCATAAGAAGCCCGTTGTGTTCGATTAGTATTTGCGAGGGAGGTTATCGGTCCCATCTCTAACATTATGTGATACAAACAGACCCGGGTCTCTAGGTGGTTACCCATCTTCAGTGTGTGTCAATCACTGGCTAGTGATAAAGAACTCATTCCACTCGCAAAATACGATATCCTCTTTTTTCTAGCGACACGCTCACGCTGATCTCGTGAAGAGATAGATCAATTATATTAAATCACTGATACACACACGCTCATGGTGGAGCGTACGTAAACATCCATACACAAGAGGTACACATGCCCACCAGACACACACACACACACACATGAAAATGGTTTCATATACCGGCACAAGGCCCAAAATTTGAGAGTGGGACTAACTCGATTATATCGACGTCAGTATTCAAATGGTACTTATTTTATCGATCCCGAGGGACCAAAGGCAAAGTCGAACCCGGCGGAATTTGAATTCAGGCTGTAAAGACCAACAAAATGCCGCTTTTAACGGGAATGCTAACGATTTGATCAGCTCAACGCCTAAAACATAGACATAACACTGAAACCGAATGACGTCTGTAAGCCGATTTACTCACGGATTATTTACGCATAGTTTTGAAATTTTATATACATACATACATACATACATACATACATACATATATATATATATATATATACTCTATTAAAAGGGAGCAAAAATATCACAAAAACTGTTATTCAGAGTTTCACGTACCCGTTCGTCGGACAGTTTTGTTTAGAATACATTTATGTGTGTGTGTGTGTGTGTGTGTGTGTTTTAAACGTCCATCCATCCATGTACACATCTATGTACTCAGGCATGTACATATACGAATACGCGCGCGCGCACACACAATACATCAATCTATCTATCAAATCTCTCACTCTCCATACTCCCTCCTGTTTACCATTCAGATATGTTTCAATC
>NC_068994.1:56099605-56102162 GCF_001194135.2 Octopus bimaculoides | reverse complement strand
TATATATATATATATATATATATATATATATATATATATATATTGCAAATCAAGGAGACTACTTGAGATTAAAAACAAAACAAAAAACAAAAATCACAATCGGCTAATTAGTTTTCTTTTATTATCTATGTATTTATTTTGTTGTTGTTTATTGAGGGTTATATATATATATATATATATACATTGTGTGTCTTTTTGGGTTCCGAAATCAATATCAGGCGTCGGATTGAGTGACTGAAGGTCGCAGGGTGGAAGTGATTACAATCCAATTTTGGCAGAAGAGATCGGGTGTGTGTGTTTATGCGAGTGGCATTGTTTGGTTTGTGCGCATGTATATGCGTATGAATTCATGTGAATGAGTGGATTTGCCTTTGTATGTGTGTATATGAATACATACTCACATAATTTATATATATATATATGTATGTATATATACATGTATGTATGTATGTTATTGTATATATGTACATGCATGTATATATACATAAGTGTGTGAAAGTATGTATCAAAGCGTGTGTAGGTGTGGATGTATATGGAAGTGAATGTGTTTGATTGTATATATATGTGGCTGTCTAAATCTCTGTTTCTGAATTTGTGGATAACAAAAATTCTGAACTGCGGAAGAAAATATTGCCGTATGACGATGTATGTAATAATCTGAGTATATAAAACGGAGCCCTTCACGCAGTCGATATATAATGCCCAGTGAGGTCTTCAACATACTGTGTCCGAAGAATAGTGTCTCTCAACTTGAGTAGCGACAATAATTTGTCGGAGAAGCATATATGCAAATTTGTTACAAGTTTAAATATGCCTTAAGCAGATTCGAACCTGTAAGGTAGCTATTCACTGTATCTTGTCGTGGAGATAAATTACTCGCTGTAGACAAAGAGGTGTAAATACGCTAAGTCAGTTCGGAGAGCCTTCTAAGCAGACTTATAGGGAATATATATTTCGGAGTGGTTATCGCCTCTTCAGCATTAGACAATGGAAAGGGAAACGCTACGAACTGACAAAATATAGATATCTCTTATTACAATCGTGTACAACAAAAAGTACGAAGCACGAGTAATGGAACATGAACTGCTCTTTCGAACAACGAAAGACAGAAATGGAAAACAAAACAAACAACATAAAGAACGACCCTTCATCAGTTGTTGGCTGTTTTTCTTGTCTCATGCATATATATATATATATATATATAGAGAGAGAGAGAGAGGGGGGGGAGAAAGAGAGAGAGGGAGAGAGAAAGAGAGAGAGGGAGAGAGAAAGAGAGAGAAAGAGAGAGAAAGAGAGAGAGGGAGAGAGGGAGAGAGAAAGAGAGAGAGAGAGGGAGAGAGAAAGATAGAGAGGGAGAGAGAGACTATATAATGTAATATCATTTAATATATTTATATATACATAGACATATGTGTGTGTGTAGGCGAATACATATACTTACCGACATACATTATATCATTGATATAGAAATATATACATATATATAATACACACGCTTGCACGCGCACATACAACTACAACAGTAGACACACATGCAAATACGTGTTTACTTGGGGCTAAGTGAAGTTTGAAGAAATAGTGTAGAATCGACTTGGAGCTATGCAAACCAACAGCAGCAGCAGCCTCCAATGGATGTGTTAAATATAACGACTGTAAGTGTCCACTCACTGAACTGAAAAATTAAAACGAATTAGTCAGGGGTTCGAAAACAGAAATGGTTCTTCCAGAAACTGTTAGTTTTAGTTCTTTAATGTTTTATTAGTCATTTATTGGTTTGTTATTTTTATTTTATTTTTGTTTTGGATGGCTTCTTGTTATCTTTCTTTGTTTTACCTTTGGCTTTCGATATTTTTTGTCTTATTTTTGTTTTGCTTATTTATTTAGTTATATATATTTATATATGTATGTATGTATGTATATATGTATGTATGTATGTATGTATGTATGTATGTATGTATGTGTGTATTTATGTATGTATGTATTCGTTTCATTTCTTTCTTATACAAGAGTTGGTTTTTGGTAAGAAAAACCTTCCGATGCGCGTCTAAAGTTGAACTGGACTGTAACATGACTGCAAGCAAAAAGAAAACAACAAAAGATGAAAAAAATAATTTAAAAAAAACTACCACAAAACAAGAAACGAATAAAAGAAAAGAATTCTTTCACGTTTATCGCTTTGTTGCTTAAGCAACAACACCACCAACAACAACATCAACAAAAACAATAATAATAATAATGTGGATAACAATAACACTATTAATACTAACAACAATGTCGATGTTGGTGATAGTAACAATGATAATAATGAAGATAATAATCAGGGATTAAAATAATCATTTCGGGAGGGAAGATTAGTTCTAATGAAATAAATATGTAATAAAATTAAAATTGTTACATGTGTGCAGAACATGTTCGCTTCGGAAAGTGGAGAAGAGTATAAACGAAAAGGGGATGAATAAGAAAGGGATTAGTGTGGTTGTACACACACACACACACACACACACACACACACACACACACACACACACACACACACACACACACACACACACACACA
>NC_068994.1:56097678-56099386 GCF_001194135.2 Octopus bimaculoides | reverse complement strand
CGATCTGGAACTCGGCTGAGGACAGGAAACTTGGTCGCTGTCTAATGACTAAGGCAAGTAAAGTATAAACTATGTGTATGTGCGTGTATGTTTGTTTGAGTGTGTGTGTGTGTGTGTGTGTGTGTGTATGTGTGTGTGTGTGTGTGTGTGTGTGTGCGGTATTGCCGTAAAATTACGGACAGATCGCTAACATCTCACATTCTCACATCCGCCATGTTATTATGTTATTTTCTGCTATCATTTCACGGTGGAACTTTAACTCGGTCACCTGAACCACTCAAACAACCACACACTGTTTAATATTAAACACACACATTGGATACTTAACGACAATTCCTGGAAGAAATGAGCAAGCCAAAAAAAAGAAAAAAAGAAGAAAGAAAAAAGAACGAAAGAAAAATGGCAACTAAAACCCGGAGCTTTGTTAACTGCAATGCCTATGATAATAGGTCTGTCTGATTAGAATCAACTCAGGGCTAATCAGGAACAACATTTCTCTGCTGCAACGTATAATATTTAATACATCATCGATTATATTAGCGCGACAGTTTCTGATTACTGCACACTTTAGGTTTATTACGGGAGTAATTTGCGTTCGTCGTTCTAAATTGTGATTTTGTAAAGTAGAGCTAATAATTAAGCAGATCGCCCTCGTATGCTGCTTGATCTTCATCTGTTCATGTTCAATGTTCGAAACATCTAGTCTTAATCTAACAGGTAGGTTTCTGCGACACCAACCTCTAATTAACTACACAACAACAACACCAGCAACAACAACAATCATTGTAGTGAGCCCGAAACTTAACAGAGGGAGCGCTATTAACTGGAGCTATAACAACGACAACATCAGAAACAATTGAGACGATTACAAGACTGGCTTGAAACAAAAACAGCAGCAGCAGGTACAGCAGCAGTAGTAAATCAGGTGTTGTACTCTTGATTTATTATCCCAACATGGCTCCTCCATTTTTGCTTCAATAATCATCTCGTTTCTTCACACATCTGCTCAGTTTAATTTACGTAAGTGAGGCTTAATTATCTTTTCCATGAATTTTCACCCAGATAATTAGCGAACCTACCTACTTACCTACCTGCCTACCAACCTTCTTACACACACACACACATACACACATATATGCGTGTGTGTGTGTGTGTGTGTATGAATATATATATATATATATATATATATATATACATATATATACATATAAATACATATATATACATATCTATACATATATATATATATATACATATATATATACATATATGTATATATATAAGATATATATATATATATATACTTACATAACTAGGTGCCTACATATCTATTTCTTCATCAATCTAAACACAATAACATGCGTTCACATACATGCGCTTGCACACGCACACGCACACATAGACACATACACACGTACACACACACACACACATACACATGCACGCGGGCACCAATCAATCCCATTTTCAAACGATACTGAGCAGATACAACAAAAAAGTACATAAACGCACACGAACAATAAAACGCGTGCGCACGGGTGCACACACACACGCACACACACGCACGCACACCCATACACACACACACACACACACGCACACACACACGCACCCACACACACAAACAAACATACATGCACATACACATACATATATATATATATATATATATATATATATATATACAAGATTCTTCCAGTTTCTATCT
>NC_068994.1:56096388-56097264 GCF_001194135.2 Octopus bimaculoides | reverse complement strand
AAAATAAGAAGGAAATCGCCAAGGAGGTAGACAAAGAACATGCTGTCTTCACTTCAGCTTAGAAGCTACTAAGCAGCTTACCTTCTTGGAGATTTTAGGTATAATTATACTAATGTGTCCATCTGTTTTGATTTAATTAAATTCTATGTCTTTGTGCAGTTGAGGATTGCTCTACATTTTAAATTGATATTAATGATCACATTGTTCGATTAAATGGAGTTGCTTGAAACGATCGTACTGCATTACCTCTGGATATCCTTGTTGCTTATTTTGATTTTAATCACCTTATTTTGAAATTGTATGGAAAATACCGTACTAAATTCTGGTGCCTGGTGCCGCAACTTAAGTAACAGAATCAGTTAAGAGAGTAAAAAACCCTTGTGAAATTCAGTTAGCCATGGTTGAAGGGTGTATGTCCGAAACGTAATATCTCAAACATTATACTTTCACAATGTAACGTTATAACTTTTACTCCAGACTGTTACTTCGTAAGTTTTTACCATTATTGAGCACCAATTGAATAATTTTAACTCTGACCTTTTGTTGTTTTTTCATGTATTTTATCTTTTATTTATCGTTTATCTATTTCAGTCATTAGAGTGCAGCCATGCTGGAGCACCAGCCAAGGGGTTGAATGAGAGTTCGATTGAAGAGAGTCAATGTTTATTACTCGCTGAAAACTAACCACACGTTTGAAACTCAGAGTACCAAGGCGTCTGAATCAAACTGCTTGGATCCCTACATGTAATTCGCAATAAATGTGTTTAGTGGCCTTCTTTCATCTGTCTACTCTTTCGTATATGTATATATATATATATATATATATATATATATATATGTGTGTGTGTGTGTGTGTGTGTGTGTGTGTGTGTGTGT
>NC_068994.1:56094461-56095858 GCF_001194135.2 Octopus bimaculoides | reverse complement strand
GGTGGGGGGGGTGACCAACAAAGAAGAAGAAGAAGAAGAGAGAGGATGGGTGGGGTGAGAATGATGGCAGGAGTGGGTCAGTTGTTATAAGTGCGAACCTAACAATGCATGGAGGGGGGTGATTGAAGGGGGAGTGGGAAGGTAGAAAGAGCCGAGTGTCTCAAATGAAGACGAAAATAAAAAATGGACGACGAGTTGATGGAAAAGATAGAAAAGAAGGGGGAGAAAATGGTATTTAGCGGAAGCAAAAGACAAAGAGCAACCGCACCTAGAATTCACTACTATTAGATATTAGACAAACATAAACCCAAATACAGCATCGAATAGAACTTTTTCAGTTTTAGTTGTATAGAATGTTATTAATTTTGAATAACAGAAAAGAAAGGAAACGAAATATTTTGCCTGCAGTAGTAAAAGAAAACTGCGTACTTACACTGCGTATATAACCAACTTAAAACATTCATAGAATCATAACAAAAACATTACAATAATGTGTGTGTGTGTGTGTGTGTGTGTGTGTGTGTGTGTGTGTGTGTGTGTATGTGTGTGTGTGTGTGTGTGTGTGCGTGCGTGTGACTATTTACGAAACAAAACAGGCGTGTTGGTTTTCGAAATTTTTAGTTACATCGTTTTACATGCGTTTCTTTAAAAAAATTATTGTCGCGTATTTAGTGTGAATTACATAACCCAATTGAGCTGTTAAATCTTCAGAGATGCATAAGTCGTTCGTAATTTTATTGGATTAGTGACAGAGTTGCCATCATTGGTTCGGTAGGAAATATATGTTGTATGCATGTATCTATCTCTCCGTTTCTCCCTCTTTAGGTGTTGTATTCATGGTCGGAAGATCGTGGCTTCACTTCTTAGACCGGGTGGAGGGTTGTGTTTGTTCTTGAGCAAAACACTTCGTCATACGTGGCTCTGCCATCACTTCTACCGCTCACGCATGGTAGACAGTGCAACGTCTATTTGATGGAGAGAGTGAGCTAATGCAGGGCACGAACCTTTGATCCCTATAAATAAATCAGTTGTGCAGGTCGTTCGCCAAGAGGAAAACGCTTATGCGTCGTTTTCGACGGGACAGACCATCATATATATGTGTATATGTGTGTGTATGTATGTGTGTGCCTCTGTGCGTGTATAGATCGATATATATATGTGTATATATATATATGTATGAGAAAGTTGGTATGTGAAAGCACGTGGTTGGATGTATAAAAGATAATAAGAGTGAAAAAACTACAGAAGGCTTGTGTTACATGGTTAAGTATATATTTAAATTATGTCACAAAAATGTTATAAAATTTTTTTCGGTATATAAACATTGTATTTGGATGTTTATATACCCAAAAAAATTTTATAACATTTTTCTGACATAATTTAAATATATACTTTAA
>NC_068994.1:56092048-56094259 GCF_001194135.2 Octopus bimaculoides | reverse complement strand
GTGTGTGTGTGTGTGTGTGTGTGCATGTATGTATGTATGTATATATACATGTGTGTGTGTGTGTGTATATATATAAATATATATTCAACAAAGACAATAACAACATGTAAAAAAACATCTTTAAATGATTATTCCGGAGCATATTCACCATCTACTTCAATTACTGCTTCGCATTTGCTTGGCAAACGATCAGACCGTCATTTAAAGATGTTTTTGTTAAATATTGTTATTGCTTTTTGTTGAATAAAATTTCTTGGAAAAAAAAAAGAAAGAAAAAGCGGCAATAATTATGCACCAACCTAACAGTTTCATGTTATACTGGAGTTTCTTCTTTTGAGCGGATTCTGTTTTATAAGGTTTCTCTCAGTTTCTTATGTCTTAAGCTTGTATACACTGAGAAAGTTGTGCAGTTTTATATTATTAAATGTTTATTGTGTAGAGTGGTGTGTCGTGTGTGAAGATTGTTCTATTCCAGCTATTCTGTTGCATCGTAACGCATTCTATTGTATTGATACCATCTTGCGCAAGATATCGGCTGTTTCTAGCAAAGCTATTTTGGGATCAGCGTGAAGTGTTGCGTAGCTTTCGTATGGCTTCGCTGTTTCATTTCATCATCATCATCATCATCATCATCATCATTATTATTATTATTATTATTATCATTATTATTATTATTATTATTATTATTATTATTATTATTATTATTATTATTATTATTATTATTATTATTATTATTATTATTATTATTATTATTATTATTATGACAGCGGTGAGCTGGCAGTATCTTTAGCGCGCTGGATGAAATGCTTAGCGGTATTTCGCCTGTTGCTACATCATGAGTTCAAATTCTGCTGAGGTCGACTTTGTCTTTCATCCTTTCAGGATTTTGATAAATTAAGTACCAGTTAAGTACTGGGGTCGATGTAATCGACTAGACCCTTCCTCCAAAACTTCAGGCCTTGTACCTATAGTAGAAAAAGATTATAATTATTATAATTATTATCATTATTATCATGCTGCTACGCTCTAAGTTCAAATTCCGCCGAGGTTGACTGTGCCTTTCATCGCTTCGGGGTCGGTGTAATGAGTACCAGTTGCGTACTGAGGTCGATATAATCGACTCATCTCCCTCCCCTACATTTCAGGCTTGTGCGTATCTTTAATTTTTTAATTTTATTCTTTTTCTTGTTTCAGTCATTTGACTGCGGCCATGCTGGAGCACCGCTTTTAGTCGAAACAAACCGATCCCAGGACTTATTCTTAGTAAGCCTAGTACTTATTCTATTAGTATTTGTTGCCGAACCGCTTAGTTACGGGGACGTAAACACACCAACACATTTGTCAAGCGATGTTGGGGAGGAAAACACACACACACACACATATGCGACGGACTTCTTTTCAGTTTCCGTCTACCAAATCCACTCACAAGGCTTTGGTCGCCTGGAGGCTATAGTAGAAGACACTTACCCAAGGTCTACGCAGTGGGATGGGACCCAGAACCATGTGCTTGGTAAGCAAGCAAGCCTTTAGTCGAACAAATCAGCACCAGGACTTATTCTTTGTAGACCTAGTACTTCTATCAGTCTCTTTTGCCGAACCGGTAAGTTACGGGACGTAAACTTACCAACATCGGTTGTCAAGTGATGGTGGGGAGACAAACACATACACACATGCACACACACACTCAAACACACACATATATATGTATACGACGGTCTTCTTTCAGTTTCCGTCTACCAGATCCACTCACAAGACTTTGGTCGGCCCGAGGCTATAGCAGAAGACACTTGCCCAAGGTTCCACGCAGTTGAACTGAACCCGGAGTCATGTGGTTGGTAAGCAAGCTATTTACCAGACAGCCATTCCTGATACCTCACAGTGATACCTCGTAGTACGAGTTTAATTCGTTCCATGACTGACGTCATCTTACGATTTACTCCAAAGGATGAATGGCAAAGTTGTCTTCGGCGGAATTTGAACTCAGAACGTTGCGACGGGTGAAATATCGCTAAGCATTTTTTCCAGCGTGCTAACGATGTTGCCACCTCGTCGCCTTCTTTCCGTGTATAATAATAACAAAAAATGTTATTATACCCGTGTGTGTTTTGACATTGCAATTGAAAAAAAAAAAAAATGGCCCTGTTTGTTAAAAGAAACTGGACCTGAGTTTGCATCCACTAAGCAAATTTCACTCCCGAACCACCATATATA
>NC_068994.1:56089354-56091652 GCF_001194135.2 Octopus bimaculoides | reverse complement strand
GTATATATATATATATATATATATATATATACACGTGTGTGTTTTGGTGCGTATGTATGGATACATATATACATATAAGTGTGAGGAAAGTGTCTTCAGAAGCGATTCTGAAGTGAGGGAATATATATGTATATATATAAAAATAATGGAAATAGCTCTCGTGACAAGATATGTGTGTGTGTTTGTATATATATATATATATATATATATATATACATACACACACACATGTGGATGTGTGTATGCGTGTGTGTGTCTAGGTGTGTGTGGTAAAAGTTGTACGCGTGCGTGTCGTTGTGGAGGTGTGGAGGAATGGCGGGAAGAGCCATTCATGAAATGCGTAAAAATCAATGATTGAGAAGACAAAAGAGATCTTGGTATGCGGCGGATTTAGTGGCGACGGTGTTGGTGGTGGGGGCGGGGTTGGAGGTTGCAGCGGTGGTGGTGGTGTATAGAGTTATGATGTTGGCATCGTGGGGTGGTGGAGAAAGCTAGAAAGAGAAGAAATGAAAAATAAAATAATGAAATGTGTTATTTTGCAATGAAATGTTGAGAGGAAGATTAAATGAGATAGATACGGCGTATAAGAAATAAAAGGAGTCGGTTCTTGGCTTGATTTTTGCTTTTTTTCTTACTTCCATTATTATTATTATTATTATTATTATTATTATTATTATTATTGTCGTTGTCGTTGTTGTTGTTGTTGTTGTTGTTATTTGTCAAAGAGAGTTTTAGAAACTGAAAGCATGATGGGAGGGGGGATGTCTTGTGCATGAGTAATGGCGGGAAAAGTATGACGACGACAATCACCACGGTGATGATGATGATGATGATGATGATGACGATGAGGATGACGTCGACGAAGGCATTGCTGCAGAAGGTGATGTTGGCGCTGACGAAGATGATAAGGCTGCTGCTGCTGCTACAGATGATGATGATGATGACGATGATGATGATGACGATGATGATGATGACGATGATGATGATGATTAAAATATTGCTAATAATAACAAAATAAAACGAACAATAACAATAACGTCGTAACAAGTAACACCAATGATACTACTAACAACAGTAGTGTTAATTAAAACATAATATTAATTACAACATAATAACAACAACGAAATAACAAACAAAAAGCAATAACAACAAAAAGGATGGTCAACAACAACCGCTACGTCAACAAATAACAACAACAGCAACAACAACTAGAATAATAATAATAATAATAATAATAATAATAATAATAATAATAATAATAACAACATTAATAATAATAATAATAAAGGTGGCGATAAGAAGCTAAAGCAAAAGATGGCGTTGACGATTACAATCATCATAATGGTGGTGGCGAATATATGATGTATATTATATATAATATATATGATATACATACATACATTCATATATATATGTGTAGAGATACACACACACATTCATGTACATACACTTAAGTAAATGTGCATATATATTCATGTATCTTATGTGTTCGTGTCTTTGGGTGTGTGTGTGTGTGTGTATGTGTGTGTACACGCACATATAAAGAAAAAGATATGAAACACACGGCTACAGTGTGTGTGTATAGCGAAAGTGAAAGTACAAATTGGTGATCAAGGGGAAAGCATAAAAATATATAAGAAAAGCAAGGAGAGGTAGGTGTGTTATGAGAAGATGGAAGAAACGCCATGGAAATATAGAACAGCAACAAACGAACACACACGCACACACTCGTACATACATACCCACAAATATGTATATACATACATACAAACACACACACACATATATATATATATGTGTGTGTATGTATGTATGTATGTATGTATGTATAAACGTACGGTTAGGTATATATATATTTTTATGTTACAGAAAAGAAGTTGGGAATTTTTGATGTTGTTCTTTGTTTCTCTTGGAAGGGGGAAGCTATTCCTTCTTTATTGGTGTCACCTTATTTGGAGAGATGAATCATAAAAGATATGCAAACATATTTTTCTTAACTTGAGGACAACTGTTTCTATAATTTGTTATTATCATATTTTGTGCGTTTTCACTTTATTCGTTATAGTTTTCGTTTCTTTATTTTCTATGTATGTATGTATATATGTATGTATGTATGTATGCATGTATGTATGTATGTATGCATGTATGTATCTATCTATCTATATATATATATATATGTGTATATATATGTTTATATATATATATGTATATATATATATGTATATAGATAGAGAGAGAGAGAGAGAGAGAGAGAGAGAGAGATAGATAGATAGATAGATAGATAGATAGATAGATAGA
>NC_068994.1:56088038-56088804 GCF_001194135.2 Octopus bimaculoides | reverse complement strand
TATATATATATATGTATGTATATATATGTATTTATGTATGTATGTATATATATGTATTTATGTATGCCGCTTATATCGTCAGTTAACAAGCATACTACCCACAAATAAACCCGTCTATGTATGCACACTATAAATGTATATGCATGTCATATCACGAACATGTGATACGTGTGCAGGCGTACCTACACGATTTGGTCAACACACAAGCGTATAAAATCCTCAAACGCATGCTGAAGTCTGTGACAGAAATAGTCGTTCTTTGACAGAGTTGTTCTCCAACTTTTCTGATCAGGTGGACAGTTTTCCCCTATAAACCTACCCTTTTTCCCAACTTCAACCCCACAGAACCTAGCATGCCCCAAATTTTTATATTCCATCCACATTACCTACCACTAGTAGAATTTGTATATATAATTTAAACCCATCTTTCATTCCGCCGTTTTACTGAGTTTAACACACACAAGATTTATGAGTCATCATGCGTCTATCAACGGCGGATGTGCATTACTTTTTAAATACTTTACAAAATATTTGTTCAATATTTCCCTAATATTCAAGCGAAATTACAACGATGATAGATGAAAACACAAATAAAAGAAAAAGAAAATAACATACTGGTTTATTTTTCGTTTTTTCTCTCATCACTCCTAATAACTCTAAATGTCAGCTGTTCTTTTTATATTTGGTCACGGAAGGTGTGTGTGTGTGTGTGTGTGTGTGTGTGTGTGTGTGTGTGTGTGTGTTCATATGTATATTACGTATATAA
>NC_068994.1:56086590-56087658 GCF_001194135.2 Octopus bimaculoides | reverse complement strand
TATATATATATATATATATATGTAATCATGTATGTATGCATGCCTGATTGTATGTGTATACACACATACGCGCACATATATATAGTCTACCTATTTACTGTGTCGTCCCGTTATTTTTTCTTATATTTACTCTTTTATTGTTTATCTTTTTCTTCTTTCATATGAATAACCGATTTTCGTAACATATAGATATTACATATCATAAGATTCACAATACCATATCTACGTAACAGTGCCATACAATGATCATAGGAAGCCATTAAAAAAGATAATAATAAAACGCCAGAAATATCGTTGCATTTATTCTTCTCTAAAATTTTAATAGAAAGAACACCCGAGGGTGTACAGAAAAATATGGCTGATCAAGAGCACGTTAAAACCCTCCCATATTTTACATGGTCATAGGTGTGGCATTATTGAAGTTAGACAGAAGATAATGATGTATTCGTCAAGGTAACGTGACACCATTGCTTTTTTTTATTTACCAGCATAATTAGAACCAGAGTATACAGTATGCTTTCTGATGAAATGTTTGTCAAGAGCAGTGAATCTGGAAAGATTTTTTAATCCATTCGGTATTGTAAAGCTCAAATTTCACAACCTGCTACTGCGTTAGTTCTATGTTTAAAACAATGGTTCTCAACCAATTTCTGTCTAAAGTCCGCTTTTGACTCTTATTTTACTTCAAAAAGCACAAAACACAAAACGGTGTTTCCTCTCAAGTCCTTCGGATTTATAAACATCAGATCGGTCTCCTTTCAACCATTGCTCTATTCGTCATTATTCAAGTATCAATTGTTCACCCTAGGGTTCGTGATTGTGGAATAAAGCCGGTGTAAACAGTGAGGTAGAGACAGTGAGGACAGACATCTTTTCCAACAAGTAGCAACCTTGTAAGGCGTAGGAGTGGCTGTGTGGTAAGTAGCTTGCTTACCAACCACATGGTTCTGGGTTCAGTCCCACTGCGTGGCACCTTGGGCAAGTATCTTCTACTATAGCCTCGGGCCGACTAAAGCCTTGTGAGTGGATTTGGTAGACGGAAACTGAAAGAAGCCCATCGTATATATG
>NC_068994.1:56084202-56085833 GCF_001194135.2 Octopus bimaculoides | reverse complement strand
TATATATATATATATATATATATATATATATATATATAAATAATCGATATTAATTAATATATGATTTATTTGCCATATTTTTAATATATATATCATATATATATATATATAAATGTATATATAATATATATATATGTATATATATACATGCATATAAATGTGTGCATATATAACTGTGTAAATTTACATACATGTATATATTCATATAATAACATGCATATATGTGTGTATACATATAGATAGACACATACATACATACACACATACATATATACATACATACGTACATACATGCATACATAGGTTTGATTAGAATTATAAGTGAAACTGTCGGCCCTCGAATCACTTCTGCTGAACAGAAATAATAAAAACATATATATATATATTTTTATATATATGAATATATATGTATATGAATACATATCCATTTACACTATATACATATACATTTATAGATATAGTTATTATATACACATTTAGGCATATATGTGTATACACACATACACACACACACAGACGCACATGCGCATACAGGCATATACCTGTATGTATTGCTTGTGAATGCGAATGAAAGAAAGAAAAGGAGAGAAAACGGAGAGAGAAAAGACAGAGAGATATAAAGAAAGAGAGAGAGAGACAAAAAGAGTGAAAGAGAAGGATAGAGAAGTAGTGAGAGAAAGAGAGAGGGGTGAGAGAAAGCAAACAAAATCGAAATAGACAATACAAAGAGCAGAAATCTCTGGAATCTAAAGCTGAGTCCTTTAACAAGTCTAGAAAACTGAGATTGTTATCATTCAACTATTTGCTTTAATATTAGCAGGAAGTTAGGCAAGGATTTCTGATATGCCACCAATAACGTCGTGTTTTAATCATTTTAATTAGAAAAAGCTATATAATTCATTTATTTACTTTTTAGCATGTTTTAGATATTTCAAAAAAAAAAAAAAAATTTAGTTTTTTGATTGTTATCGCAAAATTCCTTAAATCGAGGCCAACATTGAAAATGGGAAAAAGGAAAGTTTGAAAGTCAATAGAATAAGTTATGAACAAATAATTTAGAATCTCGCGATGACTTTATGAAGTCTATAATGTAAACAAGAGGCTGGTGAACGCCATTAAACACACAATCGAAAGCTATTTCTATACATGTCTACGGAACACTTATAGTGTTACACTACCGTTAGTGTCAACGTTGTTGTTGTTATTATTATTATTATTATTATTATCATTGTGGAGGCGCAATGGCCCAGTGGTTAGGGCAGCGGACTCGCGGTCATAGGATCGCGGTTTCGATTCCTAGACCGGGCGTTGTGAGTGTTTATTGAGCGAAGACACCTAAAGCTCCACGAGGCTCCGGCAGGGGGATGGTGCCGAACCCTGCTGTACTCTTCCACCACAACTTTCTCTCACTCTTACTTCCTGTTTCTGCTGTGCCTGTAATTCAAAGGGTCAGCCTTGTCACACTGTGTCACGCTGAATATCCCCGAGAACTATGTTAAGGGTACACGCGTCTGTGGAGTGCTCAGCCACTTGCATGTTAATCTCACGAGCAGGCTGTTCCGTTGATCGGATCAACTGGAACCCTCGACGTCGTAAGCGACGGAGTGCCAACAACAACAATTATTATTATT
>NC_068994.1:56082556-56084174 GCF_001194135.2 Octopus bimaculoides | reverse complement strand
AAGAAAATTATGTGTTTGTTTTAAAATTTGAGATCACATAGACAGTATTTTACGTAGGATATGGGCAGTTCCCATGAGCACTATCTTTTGAACTTCAGCCATTTTGGGGTTTCCTGGTATCTGAGCTAGGTAGTAATCAGCCCGTTTCGCTGTCATTCCCAGGGCACCTATGACAATAGGTATTGTTTTCGTCTTCAGATTCCACATTTTGCTAATTTTATCTTTATTAGAAAGCGGTGAGCTGGCAGAAACGCTAGCACGCCGGGCGAAATGCTTAGCGTTATTTCGTCTGCTGCTACATTCTGAGTTCAAAATTCCGCTGAGGTCGACTTTGGCTTTCATCCTTTCGGGGTCGATGAATTAAGTACCAGTGAAACACTGGGGTCGATGTAATCGACTAGTCCCCTCCCGCCAAAATTTCAGGCCTTGTGCATTCAATAGAAAGGATTATTGTTGTTGTTGTTGTTGTTGTGATCACGTGACGATTTGACAGACGTACATAACAATATTCATTCCGGTTCTCAACAATTTGATTTCAAATTCCGGCAAGGTCAACTTCACGTTCCATTTCCTATCTAAGGGTCGGTAATATAAAGTTTTAGTGAAATAATTAAAGATAGCATGAGGGTCGCTCACCTTTTGTGAGTAAGAACAAAAAGAAAAAACGGGAAGAGGGGGAGAGGGGCAGTAGAAGTAGTAGTAGTAGTAGTAGTAGTAGTAGTAGTAGTAGTAGTAATAGTAGTAGTAGTAGTAGTAGTAGATAAGGATAAGGAGGAGGAGAAAGAAGAAGACGAAGAAGAAGAAGAAGAAGAAGAAGAAGAAGAAGAAGAAGAAGATAATGACGATGATGATGACGACGTCGATGTTGATGATTTTGATGATGATGATGATAATGATGACGACAATTGATGATAATTGATAACTATAATGATGTCGATGATGATGATGATGATAATGATGATGATGATGATGGCAACAATGATGACGTTCATGATGACGATGACGATGATGACGACGACGGCGAGGATGAAAAAGATACAAATAGTATAGCAAAAGACGAAAGATGTGTGTGTGTGTGTATATGTGTGTATGTGTGTGTATATGTGTAGCCGCAGTGGTGGTAATGGGGGAGGATAAATGTAAAGAAAGGAAGAGAAAGATGAAGGAAACCTTCGGCAAGAACTTCGGTCGTGTTCAATTAAGTAACATTTACTAATTCATTCAAATACATACGACCTTACCTGACCTCGAAATAGAGACTTAGTCCCGTTTACTCTGAGAAATGATTTAGTTTTGGGATTAAATAAGATTTGTACTTTTTGGTAAACGGTGCTACAATGTCATGTGCTTCAATCCGCCTCTTGGGCGATTAATAGATTTAGAATAGAATTCCAGTCATTCTCCTTTTTTTTTTTTTAATGAGTTCTGGGTTTTATCTGTTCAGGGGATGCTGGCATTATTGCATCTGTTCAATGATGGTCGTTGCAGTGTTTACGGCACATATACACGCACACACAACCACACACAATCATAAGCGCGCACAAACACACGTACGCAGACATACTCACACACGCACACGCACACAGCGAAACGGGCACTCACACATACTTGCGCATAT
>NC_068994.1:56081498-56082008 GCF_001194135.2 Octopus bimaculoides | reverse complement strand
TATATATATATATATATATGAAATGTAGGTCAAATTTAAAGTACCCGCTAAGGTTAATTGCAAATTTATCATTAAAATTCATGGTATATAATTTAAAAAAGATATTTTCAATTTAATAATTACATTTGTTTTATGGATATATATTAATATAAATAGTGGAGGATGTATATTAAGACATATATTAATATTCATCGCTTATTCAATGTTTGTTTGTTTATACCTTTGTTCCTCTCTCCCCCACACACTCCTAAGTGCGCACACGCATACACACGCTAACACCACACTAACACACACTCAGACACACATAAACATACATATGTATGACAAAAACGCATTAGCATATTAACGTATGCGTGTTTATGTTGATTCATGCAAGCGAAGGTGTGTCGTTATGTATGCGTAAATATATCTGTGTGTATATATATACATGATTGTATGTATGTATATATATATATATATGTGTGTATATAAACACATATATATACTTGCATATATATACACACACAAATA
>NC_068994.1:56079970-56081488 GCF_001194135.2 Octopus bimaculoides | reverse complement strand
GTGTGTGTGTGTGTGTGTGTGTGTGTGTGTGTGTGTGTAGGTTAAATAAAATGAGACAACAAAACGAAGGCAGTGCGAAATTTCTAGGACATTTAAAGGGAAGAGTTGTCTTACAGCTGTTTCAGGGATATAAAAGACATCCCATCATCAGAGACGATAAGAGAGTGATAGACGATCAGAGAGAGTTAATATAAGAAGTTAACATCTTATATCGATCTCTACTATTTGCTTTTACTTAACTCTCTGATATCGTCTCCGATGATGGGATATCTTTTATATCCCTGAAAAAGCTGTAAGACTACCCTTCTCTTTATAAAATGTCCCAGAATTTTCACACTGTCTTGGTTTTGTCATAACATTTTATTTAACCTCTACACGCTCACATGTCATACGCGTTAGGCTCTTCACTCATACTATTATCGAACTGGGAGTCTAAAAGCGGTCCTTCCGTAGCACTTACTTATCCTTGCCTGCCGCTTGGATCTTTTGGATACCAAAATCACTCATATATCTATATATAGTATAGTATAGTATAGTATAGTATAGGACAATCAGTAATTTGTCATAATAGAACTCAGAGTTTCAAATGCCGGAACAAACACATACACACACATATGTGTGTCTTTGTGTGTGTGTGTGTGTGTGTGTATACGTATGTAGATTTTACGAACCCAGAAGGTTTGTATTTATTGTAAGAATGTGGTTGCGTGTATTTTTTATAATTTTTTATTTTTACATTTTATATCTTTTATAAATTTTTCATGTGTATAAGAGTGACTTCCCTTTTATTCAACGAGTTTTTTTCATAGCGTCTATCGTCCAAATAGCCGACGAAATGCCTCGAAGCTCTTAGCTCCGGCATTTGAAACTCTGAGTTCTATTATGACAACTTACTTATTGTCTTATACTATATTATACTATACATACATACATACATATATATATATATATAAATATATATATATATATATATATAGTAATTATTTACAAAAACAACAAAAGACGAAGACAGGTGTGTAAACAACAAACAGATGTATTAGTTTAACGCTCGGGAAGTGAGAAAGTCTTTTACGTTTCGAGCCTAACGTTAGTTTTCTTGTTTATTCATTTTCAAAGTCATTATTCGCTTTATGTTTGTGGATAATATACGACAGAAATGAAACTTCAAGAGAGGAGAATAAATTCTAATAAATGCTACATCACTTCTAACTACGACGTAATTGTTGGTTTGTTTCATAGTGATGAGGGAATATGAAAGTCGAATATTGCTCCCGTGTGATTTGAACCTAGAATTAAACACTACAAAGCAATTTTCATTGGTGGCCCAAAAGCTTCTTTCATTATTTACTGTACTCCTTCCTGATGAGGTGTTATTTGATATATAAGTTTAATCTCAGCTAATCATCTCTATATAGACACGTGCAGGTAGTGCATTAAATAAATATCTATACACAGATGCATACAAGTACATATATATATATATATATATATATATATATATATATATATATATATATA
>NC_068994.1:56075432-56079495 GCF_001194135.2 Octopus bimaculoides | reverse complement strand
ACACATACACACTCACACACACATGTACATATATATATGTATGCTTGTATATATATATTTGCAAATGTGCATAAATGCATAAAACGCTTTCGTGTGTTCATTGATGCGTATCTCTTTAATTATATAGATTCGTATCAGCTTACGAACTTAAAACCTGGCATGTACGTATGCGTGTGTATGCGCATGTGTGTATGTGTTCGCATGCGTGTACGCGTATGACTGTGTGGGGATGTGTCTCTTAATGTAAACCCATACAAGCAGCTGCATAAATACAAATATATACATGCGCACATACACACATACATACATACATACATACATACATACATACATACATGCATACATACATACATACATACATACATGCATGCGTGCGCTCATCGTACATACGGTCATGCACACAAGCAGACATACTTTCATGAACATACCAATACATTCGTACATAGTACACACGTATATACACTCATACATGCACATGCATACACACACATACATATATATATATATTCATACACATATATTCATATATAGCTTACATACATACCTGTTTATACCTGTAATTATTTATACCTGGGATGTGTAACACACTGCATAAAAACCAATCTTAAGAAATTAGACTTCTCAAAACCAAAAAGGAGAAAGCTAATTCGAAGACCACAGATCCAGTCCATCACTGGAACTGTAAAATCTGTAAACATTTCTAGAAGTTTATCATTTAAATATATATGAGCATGTCTAGATATGTAACTATATGCATGGGAATACATACATAAAACATACAAATCTGCACATATACATAAACACAAAAATACATACATACATACATACATGTATATATACATGCATACATACATACAAACAAAAATACCCTGTTGTTTATGTTAAAATTCCAATGAAGGAGCCTTGTATCTAGGTTAGAAACCGGTTCTTTCTCTATTAGCAAGAAATCTTGAAATAAAACTGAACAATGACACAAACATACATACATACATACATACATACATACATACATACATACATACATACATACATAGAGGGCCTGAAGACCAGGCGCTGTATTGGCGTGGGTGCTTATAAACTGGCAATGAAATACTATCTTCAACATTTATGTCAAAACTATTAATGCTGTTAAATCGTTGTTTATTTTACGAAGCCCATTTCTTAAGGAAACCTTTTATCAAGGACGTTGTGATATTGCTTTCCTACTTGAATTCATTATGAATTCAATTTTACTCTAAACAAACACAGTGGGACACGATGTTAACAACATCGAGGAAGAATTGAGGAGAAAAGTGGAGAATATTTGATATGTTGCTTTTACTAAATAAATCGAAACATTTAAATCTTCTTGTAATTTTTTTTTCTTGATTGTTTGAGTCATTAAGCTACGCCCATGCGAGAGCTTCGGCTTGACAGGATTTAGCAGAAGAATTCGATCCTAATACCTATATTTTAAATCTGGTATTTATTCTGTCGGGTTCTTTTGCCGGATCACTTGTTACAAGGACGTAAACGAACGAACACCTGTTGTCAAACGGTGGTAGAGTGGGACTGAACTCGAATCCGCATGGTTACAAACCTTTGAACCACACAGTTTCACTTGGTGAGAAATTGTTAAAATATATCCTGCAAAACATGCAAACATGCATACACATACACATACAAATACTTACCTAAAATTATATACACACATATATATGAATACTTAGTTCATATATATACATACATACATATATACATATATATACATATACCGGAGTAAGCACATGAAATGTGCAGCAAGGTGGAAAAAAGAGTACTCAAATACCAGAGGTAGAGTAATATGCTTTATTTAAAAGCAGCAGAAATATAACAAAAAAAACCGTTACTCTGAGTTTCACGTTCCCGTTCATCGGAACTCAGAGTAACGGTTTTTTTGTTATATTTCTGCTGCTTTTAAATAAAGTATATATACACATATATATATATATATATATCAATTGCTAATCCCTGTATATTTATAATGATAAATAGTTTTACCGATAAAGGTTTTTTTTCATACTGAACTACTTGGCAGAATTGTTAATTATTAATTCTATTATTAATTGACGATTCTCTGCCCTTATTCTTGTATATATATATATATATATATATATATATATATATATATAGACAGACAGACATAAATGCATTCACGCACATACATACATAGACATGAACACAGTTTCATGTAAGAGATCCAGCCAAACGTATGCTGTGTTTTGTTTACGTCATCTGCTTCTTATACACAGAGCGAAATTGTGTTCGGTAATTACAGAAGTAGTACTTACTGATTATTTCCAGATGCTTCGTATTTGTGCAATGGTGAGCAATAGAGCTTCCTGTGCGCTTCTGTAATCCTGCATCATAAGATCAAATATACATGCAGGCGAGGGCGTCTGCATTTTGGAAGCATAGACGACACGATGTACACACACACATGCGCACAAGACACACACACACACACACACGCGCGTGCGCGGTCCATAAAGTGGGCAAGCGATCATGGGTTGCGATCTATTATATAGTTCCTTGATTTGGTAAGAATAACTGCCACAGCATCTACAAGAGGTCTTTCGTCAAATATCCTTCTCAAATTATACCTTGCTGTCTTTGAGGATGCTTCAGATAAATTACGCTATAAAATTTTGGCACAAGGCCAGTAATTTCAAGGGAGAAGTTAATCTGGACAACGTTAACCTCAGTACACAACTGGTACTCATTTTATCGATTCCGAAAGAACAAAAGGCAAAGTCGACCTCGGCAGAATTTGAGCTCAAAACAAAAAGACGGATGAAATGTCATTAAGCATTTTGTCCGGCGAGTTAACGATTCTACCAGTTTTCGTCCTTAGGGAAGCTTTAGATAACGTCGTGGCACTCCGTCGGTTACGACGACGAGGGCTCCAGTTGATCCGATCAACAGAACAGCCTGCTCGTGAAATTAACGTGCAAGTGGCTGAGCACTCCACAGACACGTGCACCCTTAACGTAGTTCCCGGCGGAGATTCAGCATGATATAGAATGTGACAGGGCTGGCCCTTTGAAATCAGCTAAGTAATGGGGCTGATGTAATCGACTAGTCCCCAACCCCCAAATTTAAAGCCTTGAGCACTTAGTAGAAAGGATTAGTAGGGACAACCATCTTTGATGCGAGAGATCAGGGCAATTACATTGATCCAGTATTCGACTGCTAATTTATTGACCTCGATAAACTGAAAGGCAATGTAGACCTCACTAGGATTTGAACTCAGATTATAAACTGCCAGAAGAGATGCCGCTAAGAATCTTGCTTGATGATTTAACGATTCTACCAGCTAGCTGTGTGAATAAGCGTTATTGCAAAAGACTTAAATTGTAATAATAATAATAACAATAATAATAATTTCTTTTATTACCCACAGGGGCATAGATGAAGGGGACATCACAAGGACAAGCAACAATTTGTCTGTGGGTTAGTAATAATAATAATAATAATAATAATAATAATAATAAAGTGTGTGTGTGTGTGTGTGTGTGTGTGTGATATAATAATATCTTGCAAATGTAACGGAAGTCCTTATGTATCAATATCTAATAACACATTTAAACCGTTAGACTGGTCCCATTGGCAGTGAGTCACAGTTTTAGTGAGTGTTTTATTTTCTTTTAATGCTTATAATCTCATTAAAAATGCAAACAGCATCTGTGCGGGTGGGAGTGTATGTGTGGCTATTAAGCTGCGCATTCGCCTCGCCTTGCGTTTTATTCTACTCCCTACGTCTATTGAGTTCTAATAACAACTGGTTGTGTACTAAGAACCGCATGGTCTCGGGTACGGTCCCACCACGTGGCAGCTTAGGTATGAGTCTTCAACTGTACCCTTGGGCCCACCAAAACATTGTGAGTGGATTTGGTAGACGGAAACTGAAATACTAATAGGGCACAGATAGTGTGTCAGTAGCCAGCTGGAGGAGATGTCTTTCTGGGGCTACAAGCTACAGTAGCATCGACCCTTAAGGGTTAGCCACATTTAGGTGGCAAATATACCTCACGATATATATATA